>NC_051862.1:81446339-81516339 GCF_015732765.1 Culex quinquefasciatus | reverse complement strand
TATTTTCAAAAAGTCACTTAAATATGGCTATAACTTGAAAACGGTGCACTTTATCAAAATTTTAGTAAAGTACTTTTTGATTGCAAATTTGATTTTACATCGAAAAATGAAGTTGAAAATTTTTACGACCAAAATTTCGATTTTTGAAAAATCAGTATTGATTAAAAATTCATAACTCGGTCAGTGATTTTTGCACAACCTGAAATTTCTGAAAAGTTGGCATTTTATGTCTTCTAAAACATATCAAAAATAAAAAATTAAAAATAGTGTTTTTTGTAAATCAAGTTTTAGTGATAAAAGTTAAATAAAAATCACCAAATTTTTTTACCGTGTATTATTTTTTCCAGTGTAGTCCGTATCCATACCTACAACTTTGCCGAAGACACCAAATCGATCAAAAAATTACTTCAAAAGATACAGATTTTTGAATTTTCATACATCATTTTTGTATGTAGCTGCCGAATTTGTATGGAAAATTATATGGACAAACTAATGATGCAAAATGGCTTCTTTGGGCATACCGAAGGCACCAAAAAAGTTTCAGCCGGATTAAAAAATACAAAAATTAAAATTGAAGAAAAAAGACCGATTTCGTAGAGAATTGCTCAGGAAATAAATAAAGGTACTCTTTTGAACGTTTCAAATCCTCAAAATCGCAAAAGGTAGGGCAAATTTCAATTAAATCACAAATTCCAGCAAAAATCAGGAACTATTCTGGTACTTTTGTTCCCGACCCTCTCCGATTTCAATGAAACTTTCTAGGCCTATTAGGCAATTTTTGTGTATATGAAGCCTACTCAAAAATGACATTTGAGAAGGGCGTAAGTTATTTAAATATTTTTGTATTTTGTAATTTAAAAATAACTGTTACGTTGCATCGTATCAAAAATTGGTCATAAACAAACTTGTAGGAAATTGGACGGGCTTTTGAAAAAAATACACTGAAAGAAAAATACACGCCACTTCTATGAGATTTTAAAATTTTAAAGTTTAAAAATTAAATTTAAAGGTGATGTCACGATTTTTCTTTGCTATTGTTTTTGAGGAAATATCCTAAGATGTTACAAAAAGACTCTCTTAGAAAAATAAAAATCATTTACAAAATCTGTTTTTTAGAGGGATCTAAATGTTAAAATTGTCAAAAACCAATAGTGGGAATCAATTTCCCAGACAATAAGTTACATATAATTCTTCATATTGACCATTGTCTTAAGTCCAATCCTTGTGAAGATACAGTGGTTTTAAAAATAAAAATGTTTAAAAAATAGGTTGTAGGTGATTTTTGGCAATTTTTATATATTTACAAAATATTTTTTTGCGTGATATCATCAAATTAAAAAAAAAAGTGTCTTTTTGCAAATCAAGTTTAAGTAACAAAAAGTGAAATTAAAAATTACCAAAATGTTTTAACCGTGTATCTTTTTTTTTCAGTGTAGTCCTTATCCATATTTATAACTTTGCCGAAGACTCCAAATCGATCAAAAAATTCCTTCAAAAGATGAAGATTTTTGAATTTTCATGCATCATTATTGTATGGACAGCTACCAAATTTGTATGGAAAATGATATGAACAAACTAATGATACAAAATGGCTTCCTTGGGCATACCAAAGGCACCAAAAAAGTGGCAGCCAGATTAAAAAATACAAAAATTAAAATTGCAGAAAAAGACCGATTTCGTAGCTTTCGTTGCTCAGAAAAAAAACTTTTTGCTGTACTTCAACTTTTTAGATTTTATTTTATTTTTTTTTCATAATTTTGATCTTTCAATAGAGACATATTAATAGCATGCCTGAAATTTACTTTGTTCGTATTTTGATACAAATTCACAGCTCCCTCGAGAGTATTCTTTTGTCCGTGCGTGACCTGACTAATACCTCCATCCATCTGTTTTTCGCACTTGTTGTTTGTTTCCATTGAATCTCCATTCGCACGCTTTATTTCGACCAGTCTCATATCCCCTTCCAACACTCTCTCTTTCTTAATTGATTTCTATTGCCCATTAATTAAATCTCTTTTCCCCTCTCTTAAACCGACCATTTCACTGTGCGATAACCCAAAGATCGGCTTGCGGAATTAACCATTCAATAGCCGCGCTTCTATCTGGACCTACCATCCCGGAATAATCGCCTCTTGTCTAAATTTAGCATCCCACCATCATCACCACCGGCGTTCACAGAGATATTGAGTTGAGCGGGAGAACGCCGTTCGAATCTCCGTCACACACAGAGAAAAGCAGCCGGCTTTTCCGAACCACCCGGTTTTCCACGCGGTCCCCACTGGGTATTGGTGACTAGCGAGTTTTTCCTGACCTACTAGACCACCGTGATTGTTTTGCAAGGTCCCTGCTTCCTTGTTCTCTCGATTCGTCGCACACTTGTTATGTCGCGCAAACGAGAGAGAATGTCGCGTGACGGCGCTCTCTCGGCTCACGTTCGGCCGTTTGTTATGCTACAAGGTGCGCGTTCGGGTGCGTCGCGCAACAGAGCCGAACGAGGGGTCCGCCCGACTTGGACGCGGTGCAGAAGTTCCCGGTGGAGCGCGCCGATGGTGAAGGATGTTGCGTTCAGTCGTACTTTGAACGTCGAGGTCGGTGCACGTGTTTCGCTCGGAAGGTTCGTCCGTTGGTTTTTGGGTGAAAATTTCGCGCTGATGTTCCGGATTTCCGCGTCCAGCCAGACTTGCGAGGAGACCGGGTTCTGCAGATTCTAAATTTAGAGCGCGCGCGTGTGAAATGAAGATTTACTATCGCGGCGGATTGGAGTATTGATCGGTGGACCCCTCGGACCGTGGCCTGCTAGGAGGACCGTGGTCATAGAGACACAGAAGAGGAAAATATATTCATCCCACAGCTGTTTTTTCCTCTGCACTGGTAGTCGTCGAGGTCGTCGCCGACAGGGAGAAAACTCGGGCACAGAATTTGATATAGAATAAATTTTTCCGACGCGTCGCGTCGTGTGAAACGTCACTTTGCTGGTGTGAGCGAAAAATCGTTGAAAATTTCAGTGTTTTGATAGATTGCCCCCCAGTTTACCCACCCCCCTCTAGTCTGTCTAGTCATCCCAAATCCTATCCCCGTACCCCTCGTCACATCCCACTCTTTTGTCTTCATTCGCCGAGGGGTCGCCCATCGCAACCGAAATTGGAAAATTTATCAAATTTGCCCACAAAGTCGGTGAATGCGTGCGTGCGTGTGACAGGGCCAATTCGATTTTCGATTTGTGCGTTCGCGTGTGTGGTGTTCTAAATTCTAACCTCACCTCAATAAAAATAGCCTACTGTGTGACGCGTGTGTGTGTGCGTGCAGGAGGAGCATCCTCTGCACAAACAAGTGAATGTTTATTCGGCGGCGGTAGCACGTGCGTGTGAGAGTGTTTTTGGCGCGCGCACAGTCGAAAGGGAGTTCGACGCAACGTGTGTGGTGATCAACAAAGTTGGTGTTGGTAAAGGGCAGAGGGTGAAGAGGAAGAAGGTGGTTGTGCGCTCTCGTACAGAGCGTGGTGTAATAATCTTTCGGAATTCCCGCCAGCGCGGGGGCAAAACACCTAACGAGTTTTTCGGAGCAGGAAAGTTCTTCGAGTTAACGGGGAAGGAGCTAGCTGAAGTCGGGATCATCGTAGGACGAGGACGCACAGAATAACAACCATGGATAAATTCATCACCGTAAAAATTGGATTATTCTGTTTACTGTTTGGAGGTGAGATATGAATAAGGCTATGCGAGCATTTTTTGTATGAGAAATATTTTTGGATGTGTGCTTTTTCCGAGAGTGGAAAAAGTTGGAAATTTTACTCTGCTGGAATTAAATCAACTGGTGGTGTTGTTGGTGGCTCGAGTGGATTTTACAGCTGGATGAAGATTGGAAAATAGCTTAACGAGTTTATGATAGAAGAAAGGGTATTTGAACGCAAATTTGTTTTGGCTTGTGCCTTGGATGCGTAATTCGAATAGACGAATTAGTACTTTTTATGACTGACAATATTTCCTGGATTTAATATTTTTGTTTTTGGGAACTACACTTTTACTCATAATTGATGTTTTTTCATAGATATGTTTGTTTTAACCGTTCAAACTGTCCGAAGTTTTGACCGCTTTTGTTGGTCTTCTTTGGAGATTTGAGTGAATAGTTCCCATCCCGAGGAGTGGAATTCAAACAAAATTCTTGTATGTGGAAGACAACACCCATAACAAAACATGTTATTTTTAGGGTAAAATAATACCACAAAATAATGAAATTTCGATGGCATTTTAGGTATTCTGGATTTTGGAACATTGCTTGAATACCTGAAAAACTTGGATTTGCCATGGGGGCGTCCAATTTTCTCGGGAAACGGGAAAAATATTTTTCAAATCCCGGGAACTCCCGGGATCTCGGGAAATTTTTAAAACAGAAATAAATCTATGTTTTAAAATTTGTCAATTTTTCCAAACTTAAAATCATAGAATAAGCTTAGTAATCTACATTTTAATCTATACAAGGATAGCAGATTTTAGATAGCTTGAAAGATTTTTTTGTTGTTCTTTGTTATGCTTTGGTTTCTAATCTAATTTTTATTCAATGTGATTCAAATTAAATAAGTCATAAATGACATGAATAGAAAAGCATAAACAAATCCTTTAGAATGTCTAAAATAACAAATAAAAAGACAACAAATAAAATTGTACCAGCCAATATTAAATTTGAGATAAGTTAAAAAAATCATGTTTTATTAAAAAATATTTAAAAATACTGACTGTGGTAAATAAACTTACTGACCGTGGTAGAAAAGTGTTCAAAGTACCTCAAGAAGAACTTTTCATAAAATATTGACAAGTTTAAAAAGTTAGTTAACTATAGTTAAGAAAATGTTGATGAAAGTCATTATTTTAAACTTCTCAAAGTGTCATGATTTTCTCAATGAACATGATTTTTAATCGGAAAATGGAATGCATTTTCGGATTCTTTGGACAATTTTCCACTAGGAGAAGGTTAAATAAGTTTGTAAATAATAAATAATATGTGTTTTTGAAACACAATAAAAAAAAATCTCCAAATTTATAGGCAATTTAAGTTGAACAAATTTCATGTAAAATGTGAAAACTTGTGATTCGTGCTTCGAATTCAGTATAAAATGCAATTTAAATCGATAATTTTACAAACAAAACTAGTTTTAACAAATTTCAAGCAAAATTCCGACTTTTGAACAATTTTACCTAAAATTTATATGTGTTTTGCCAAAAAGGTTATAAACTTAGTTAAATAAATTTAAACATTGATTTTTTTTTTCTTAAAACTATATCAGCTACTTTAGTGATGGTACATTTTGCAGACAAATAAAGTTTGAACATATCTTAAACATGATTTTAACAAGAAAAACTATGACTATCAATGTCACCCCGGAATTAAAACTAAGAATTTTTAACGTAACTTTTTTTATAAACATGATCGAAAAAACCTTTTTTCCAAAATAGTGCATGGACTTTGTGTGGTCTACCCCAGTACATGTTTTAAAAATAATAATCTTGAGAAAACCCTTACCTGTTGGAAAATATTTTAAAAACAAATTGAAATCTTATCAAAGTCACCCCGGTTTACGGTACTAATTGTTTTGTTCTGTTCCTGTTTTAACCGAAATCAACTAAAACAGCAGTTTTAACTCGATACATTCGTCTGGATTTGTCAAAGATGTTTCATAAAAATAATTTGAAATGATATTATATTTTAAATTTAAAATCATAAATATACAATTAGGTGGGTACGGATTTTGAAAAGTTCTCAGATTAAGTTTTGGTGTGGTTCCGCTTTTAGGGCATACCCATTGGGACTCTCACGCCAAATTTCAGCTCATTTGGTTGAAAACTGGCTTGTCTCAAGATGGTTCAAGTTTACATGGAAATTACTATGGGAAATTTTGAATTTTCGTTCATTTGCTCCTACAGGCCTGGGGAAAACATGTAGAAACTTCTAGGATGGCCAGAAATGAGCGGAATCGTCTGGAGAACAACTTTCCCTAAGAGATCAGGTCGATTCGTTCAACCCCCATCGAGCTCAACGGCAATACATCCGGGGTTTTCGGAACCAACGGTTTTCCCCAGAAAAGCATAAAATTTTCCTTAGCATGCTATGAATTCTTGATGAACACCGCGACGCCTAATGTCAAACAGCTACCACGTGATTGTAAAATTTGCACCATAACAGTTTTTTTTTTCTTATTTGGAGGTTTAGAATACAGCTAAACAGTATCAGGATCACCATAAATGATAATTCTATAGTTCAAAAAGTAATAAAAAGTTTTTTTTTTAGGCGATGCTAGTCCACGTGGTAGCTGTTTGACATGTGGCGTCGCTGTGTTCATCGAGCATTCATAGCATGCTAAGGAAAATTTGATGCTTTTCTGGGGAAAACCGCTGGTTCCGAAAACCCCGGATGTATTGCCGTTGAGCTCGATGGGGGTTGAACGAATCGACCTGATCTCTTAGGGAAAGTTGCTCTCCAGACGATTCCGCTCATTTCTGGCCATCCTAGAAGTTTCTACATGTTTTCCCCAGGCCTATAGGAGCGAATCAAGGAATATTCAAAATTTCCCATAGTAATTTCCATGTAAACTTGAACCATCTTGAGACAAGCCAGTTTTCAACCAAATGAGCTGAAATTTGGCGTGAGAGTCCCAATGGGTATGCCCTACAAGAGGAACTACACCAGAACTTAATTTGAGAACTTTTCAAATTCCGTACCCACCCTAATATACATAGACTTTTCCAAAATTCATGAAATTAATAAGATAATATTTAAAGCGCTAACCAATTTACAGATTGGTTATTTTTTTAACAAAAGTCAAATTAATGCAGATACCAAAAGTTTTTTTTTTGAATAGGTCCTATAAACATATAAAAAACACAAATGCTTATAGGACCTTTAGAAAAAAAACCTGGATATATGATTATTACTTATGTATCTTTCGTTAGTTTCGTCGAAAGTATCGCCAAAAATTGGTATTTGCTTGCCATTTTTCAGTGCAGCAGTTGCAGTTAGTGAAAAAACGGAAATGATATCACAATGCTCCACACAGCAAAATAAAGCTTAATTTTGTAATGTTGAAAATGTGGTAGGTTCAATTTTACCTCTTTTTTGCGTGATATTACCTAAATAATAAAATGTGTAAAAATGTGAACCTGATGAATATTTACAAGAAACTGATGAAAAATCATCATTTTATGATGTAATATTACACTTTTTTTACACAAAATCTGTCACAATTTCCTGATGAATAGGGTAAATTCTCGTATGTTTGGCAGGTTAAGCACTCGCTCCTAACTCCATCCAATTTGCTGATTTTCACTATTTAAACAACTAATTTTGCAAAACTTTTGATAGAAACTTGCTTGCTCACTTCTTATTGAGCTATTAATTACTCGATTTCAGTTGAAAACGCTTTTGATAAGCTTTAATTTAATGTCAAAGTCCTGACCTGCCAACATTAGAGGCACGCTGGAATTAGATGCTGTTCCCTATTACTATCATTTTTTCTGTGCACATGCAACAGAAAAATATACTCGCCTGAGGATTCCATGTTGTTTTTAGTGATATTCTTCGCCACATCGAATAGATTTGATGAATGGCTTATGCTTGAATTTCACCAACGCTTCACTCAAGTTCACCAAAATATTCAATAAAACTTTCAATTGTCTCGTTGATCATTTTTTTTAATATCTCCACATAGGGGAAATCTACCCATTTTAATCCTAACAAGCGGTCGTGTTTGAATGATGCTGGATAATCTAGAGTCTCCCTTGAATTTTACTAAAACCAAGTACACCAACGAGTAGAGCAAGTTTTTGTGAACATTTCTGTTTATTTTCACTTTCACTAAAAGTTATTCTATTTCTTTACCAAGCATTTAACAAAAAAAAATTCCCAAGGGTATTCTAATCGAGGCGAATGCATTGGGCCACGCCCATTTTTCTAATATCGGCTTAGTTCTTTTTTCTTCCAACACTCTGTCGAGTGTTGCCATTTGCGCTGACAGTTCAAACGAACACTCACGAAAAGTGGCATTTATAGGGAAAGTTTCCTGGCATCGCTGGCTGTGCTGCTGGTGGTGTTGACGGCCTTCGTCTCTCGCTCGGTTTTCTTCAGCCTTCGATTGGAATGCAAAGTGAAAATTGAAACGTCAAACGACTTGGCGCGTTTGTTTTTTTGATGGCGCTTGCTAATTTATTACATTTTTCGGGATTATTCTTCAAGTGAGTGCCTTACTAATGATCAAAAGAACATGTTGCCGGTAGTTGGAAGCAATTTCATATCTTAAGCGCCGTGAAAAAGTAAGCGAAAGTGAAAAGTTAATTTTGGCGATATTCATTAAGCGTTTGAGGGATTCTCGTGTGTGTCACTGTGTGTGCCAACAAAGTGATGAGAAGTGGTCTCGCAAAATACAAATTATGATCAAAAGTGCATTAAATGTGATCTTTTTGGCCAGTAAGTGGCATATATTTGAGTGCTTACTCGAGGCGGTGCTGTTGCTGGTAAGTTTATAGCCCAAATAGTATTTTTGGAGCTTTAATCGAGCATCAAACTCTCCATATGACGAAGATAGGTGTTTGATTGGAAAGGGTAGATTTCCCCTAGATAAATTTCAACAATTTTAGAAATTTTATTAGTAAGTACATCAATAATTTTTAAAATTGACTTTAAAATTTTTTGGGTTTTACGTCATTTGAATTATTTTGCCAAAATGGCTAAAATTTGCTAGAAGTCCCGGCCAATTTCAACCAATCAAGATGCTCGGGTTGCATTCGACGGGTATTTATCTGTTCTTTGACCACAAATGTTAATATCAAGGCCAGGTGCCCTACCGGTTGTGGAAATCCGGAACATCGGAAAAGTTCATGTTTTACTGATTTTCTCGTATATGTGATACCAATACACTCATAATACCGTCATCAGTGTTGACATTGGGTCTAGAGGGTGAGATTGGGTCATACAAAAATGCTGAAATTTGTATGGCCCAATCTCACCCCCAGACCCAATGTCACCCCTGATGACCGTAGTTGAAATTGATCCTTACTAAAACCACAAAACACGACCACTCTGGAGTATTACTGCCTACTGCCTGGTAACTATTCTGGCCAATCTAGAATCGGTTACCGGTGGCCCCTTGGGGACACTTCTGGATTTTGAGATAAACCCTATCATCCGACATATCAAACTTCATGAAATTTATATATATGTCAGTCTACGGTCATGCCATTGTTCGTTAACCCATCCTGGCCATTCTAGAATCGGTTACCGGTGACGCTTTGGGGACACCTCCGGATTATGAGATAACTAACTTTTAGCAAATTTTTCGAGGTACTTAATCAAATTTGCTGGTTTTAAATAGAGACTTATGAGAAAACGGTCAAAATCCGTCCAGCAAGTCCGGAGATAATTGAGTGACAATTTGTCGTTCACATGCCTACATACACCCAAACAGACATAGTAATGTATTTACCTAAAATTTATATGTGTTTTGCCAAAAAGGTTATAAACTTAGTTAAATAAATTTAAACATTGATTTTTTTTTTCTTAAAACTATATCAGCTACTTTAGTGATTGTACATTTTGCAGACAAATAAAGTTTGAACATATCTTAAACATGATTTTAACAAGAAAAACTATGACTATCAATGTCACCCCGGAATTAAAACTAAGAATTTTTAACGTAACTTTTTTTATAAACATGATCGAAAAAACCTTTTTTCCAAAATAGTGCATGGACTTTGTGTGGTCTACCCCAGTACATGTTTTAAAAATAATAATCTTGAGAAAACCCTTACCTGTTGGAAAATATTTTAAAAACAAATTGAAATCTTATCAAAGTCACCCCGGTTTACGGTACTAATTGTTTTGTTCTGTTCCTGTTTTAACCGAAATCAACTAAAACAGCAGTTTTAACTCGATACATTCGTCTGGATTTGTCAAAGATGTTTCATAAAAATAATTTGAAATGATATTATATTTTAAATTTAAAATCATAAATATACAATTAGGGTGGGTACGGATTTTGAAAAGTTCTCAGATTAAGTTTTGGTGTGGTTCCGCTTTTAGGGCATACCCATTGGGACTCTCACGCCAAATTTCAGCTCATTTGGTTGAAAACTGGCTTGTCTCAAGATGGTTCAAGTTTACATGGAAATTACTATGGGAAATTTTGAATTTTCGTTCATTTGCTCCTACAGGCCTGGGGAAAACATGTAGAAACTTCTAGGATGGCCAGAAATGAGCGGAATCGTCTGGAGAACAACTTTCCCTAAGAGATCAGGTCGATTCGTTCAACCCCCATCGAGCTCAACGGCAATACATCCGGGGTTTTCGGAACCAACGGTTTTCCCCAGAAAAGCATAAAATTTTCCTTAGCATGCTATGAATTCTTGATGAACACCGCGACGCCTAATGTCAAACAGCTACCACGTGATTGTAAAATTTGCACCATAACAGTTTTTTTCTTATTTGGAGGTTTAGAATACAGCTAAACAGTATCAGGATCACCATAAATGATAATTCTATAGTTCAAAAAGTAATAAAAAGTTTTTTTTTTAGGCGATGCTAGTCCACGTGGTAGCTGTTTGACATGTGGCGTCGCTGTGTTCATCGAGCATTCATAGCATGCTAAGGAAAATTTGATGCTTTTCTGGGGAAAACCGCTGGTTCCGAAAACCCCGGATGTATTGCCGTTGAGCTCGATGGGGTTGAACGAATCGACCTGATCTCTTAGGAAAGTTGCTCTCCAGACGATTCCGCTCATTTCTGGCCATCCTAGAAGTTTCTACATGTTTTCCCCAGGCCTATAGGAGCGAATCAAGGAATATTCAAAATTTCCCATAGTAATTTCCATGTAAACTTGAACCATCTTGAGACAAGCCAGTTTTCAACCAAATGAGCTGAAATTTGGCGTGAGAGTCCCAATGGGTATGCCCTACAAGAGGAACTACACCAGAACTTAATTTGAGAACTTTTCAAATTCCGTACCCACCCTAATATACATAGACTTTTCCAAAATTCATGAAATTAATAAGATAATATTTAAAGCGCTAACCAATTTACAGATTGGTTATTTTTTTAACAAAAGTCAAATTAATGCAGATACCAAAAGTTTTTTTTGAATAGGTCCTATAAACATATAAAAAACACAAATGCTTATAGGACCTTTAGAAAAAAAACCTGGATATATGATTATTACTTATGTATCTTTCGTTAGTTTCGTCGAAAGTATCGCCAAAAATTGGTATTTGCTTGCCATTTTTCAGTGCAGCAGTTGCAGTTAGTGAAAAAACGGAAATGATATCACAATGCTCCACACAGCAAAATAAAGCTTAATTTTGTAATGTTGAAAATGTGGTAGGTTCAATTTTACCTCTTTTTTGCGTGATATTACCTAAATAATAAAATGTGTAAAAATGTGAACCTGATGAATATTTACAAGAAACTGATGAAAAATCATCATTTTATGATGTAATATTACACTTTTTTTACACAAAATCTGTCACAATTTCCTGATGAATAGGGTAAATTCTCGTATGTTTGGCAGGTTAAGCACTCGCTCCTAACTCCATCCAATTTGCTGATTTTCACTATTTAAACAACTAATTTTGCAAAACTTTTGATAGAAACTTGCTTGCTCACTTCTTATTGAGCTATTAATTACTCGATTTCAGTTGAAAACGCTTTTGATAAGCTTTAATTTAATGTCAAAGTCCTGACCTGCCAACATTAGAGGCACGCTGGAATTAGATGCTGTTCCCCTATTACTATCATTTTTTTCTGTGCACATGCAACAGAAAAATATACTCGCCTGAGGATTCCATGTTGTTTTTAGTGATATTCTTCGCCACATCGAATAGATTTGATGAATGGCTTATGCTTGAATTTCACCAACGCTTCACTCAAGTTCACCAAAATATTCAATAAAACTTTCAATTGTCTCGTTGATCATTTTTTTTAATATCTCCACATAGGGGAAATCTACCCATTTTAATCCTAACAAGCGGTCGTGTTTGAATGATGCTGGATAATCTAGAGTCTCCTTGAATTTTACTAAAACCAAGTACACCAACGAGTAGAGCAAGTTTTTGTGAACATTTCTGTTTATTTTCACTTTCACTAAAAGTTATTCTATTTCTTTACCAAGCATTTAACAAAAAAATTCCCAAGGGTATTCTAATCGAGGCGAATGCATTGGGCCACGCCCATTTTTCTAATATCGGCTTAGTTCTTTTTCTTCCAACACTCTGTCGAGTGTTGCCATTTGCGCTGACAGTTCAAACGAACACTCACGAAAAGTGGCATTTATAGGAAAGTTTCCTGGCATCGCTGGCTGTGCTGCTGGTGGTGTTGACGGCCTTCGTCTCTCGCTCGGTTTTCTTCAGCCTTCGATTGGAATGCAAAGTGAAAATTGAAACGTCAAACGACTTGGCGCGTTTGTTTTTTGATGGCGCTTGCTAATTTATTACATTTTCGGGATTATTCTTCAAGTGAGTGCCTTACTAATGATCAAAAGAACATGTTGCCGGTAGTTGGAAGCAATTTCATATCTTAAGCGCCGTGAAAAAGTAAGCGAAAGTGAAAAGTTAATTTTGGCGATATTCATTAAGCGTTTGAGGGATTCTCGTGTGTGTCACTGTGTGTGCCAACAAAATGATGAGAAGTGGTCTCGCAAAATACAAATTATGATCAAAAGTGCATTAAATGTGATCTTTTTGGCCAGTAAGTGGCATATATTTGAGTGCTTACTCGAGGCGGTGCTGTTGCTGGTAAGTTTATAGCCCAAATAGTATTTTTGGAGCTTTAATCGAGCATCAAACTCTCCATATGACGAAGATAGGTGTTTGATTGGAAAGGGTAGATTTCCCCTAGATAAATTTCAACAATTTTAGAAATTTTATTAGTAAGTACATCAATAATTTTTAAAATTGACTTTAAAATTTTTTGGGTTTTACGTCATTTGAATTATTTTGCCAAAATGGCTAAAATTTGCTAGAAGTCCCGGCCAATTTCAACCAATCAAGATGCTCGGGTTGCATTCGACGGGTATTTATCTGTTCTTTGACCACAAATGTTAATATCAAGGCCAGGTGCCCTACCGGTTGTGGAAATCCGGAACATCGGAAAAGTTCATGTTTTACTGATTTTCTCGTATATGTGATACCAATACACTCATAATACCGTCATCAGTGTTGACATTGGGTCTAGAGGGTGAGATTGGGTCATACAAAATGCTGAAATTTGTATGGCCCAATCTCACCCCCAGACCCAATGTCACCCCTGATGACCGTAGTTGAAATTGATCCTTACTAAAACCACAAAACACGACCACTCTGGAGTATTACTGCCTACTGCCTGGTAACTATTCTGGCCAATCTAGAATCGGTTACCGGTGGCCCCTTGGGGACACTTCTGGATTTTGAGATAAACCCTATCATCCGACATATCAAACTTCATGAAATTTATATATATGTCAGTCTACGGTCATGCCATTGTTCGTTAACCCATCCTGGCCATTCTAGAATCGGTTACCGGTGACGCTTTGGGGACACCTCCGGATTATGAGATAACTAACTTTTTAGCAAATTTTTCGAGGTACTTAATCAAATTTGCTGGTTTTAAATAGAGACTTATGAGAAAACGGTCAAAATCCGTCCAGCAAGTCCGGAGATAATTGAGTGACAATTTGTCGTTCACATGCCTACATACACCCAAACAGACATAGTAATGTATTTATGCACTTATTGTGTAAGTGCACTTCCCAATTAATCATGTTATTGGCTCCTGGCTCCATTGTCTTCTAATCAGATTTCCATTTATAGGTCAAATCCCACACAACAGTTCGGGCTTAAAACCGCACCCTGCTACGAGGATTCTCTCTTTCCCTCTCGTGTCCGCTCGTTGATAATAACTCTTATTTGGCCACTACGACTGCTGCCACTGCAGCACACTGCCGAGCCGATGATGATCCGTTGTTATACGTAAAAAGTCCCGCAGCTCCATTCTATCCTTGCCTTCCTTGGTTCACTTCTCCGCTATAGTTGCCGCATTGTTGCTGCCTGATTATGTTTATGATGATACGGCCTACCGTATTCTGCCACCTTCTCCTTACTTCATGGTGTTACCCTTAAAAACTCACACTACATTACACACACACACACACGCAGCCATAAGCTGACGTGGGAGCAGTATGTTGACGAAGCTTTCAGCGCATGTGTGTGTGTGCGTGTGTGTAAGTAGGTGCCGACACAATCCGGGGATGATGGGACGGTCTCAACCATTCCCCCTCCCCCACCCCACAACGTAAACAACTAATACTCTTATCACTGAAGCGCAACTGACGGACGGATGGGTCCCCGAAAAGGCGCGTTCTTCGTATACGTACATGGTATGAGCCCGGTGCCCTGTTCAAACTACTTAGACTAAAAGTGGCTGTGCGGAGCGGAATTGAGCATGGAGCAAGTTCTCAAGAAAGTAAAGTTTCGAAAAGCGCTACTTATTTTGTTGTTTTTCAAACAGAGATTTTATACATTTGAAGGGACTTGTTGAATTGTGACAGTTATTTTTCTGAAATAACATGAAATAAAAAGTGTTGTTCAACTCTTATTAGTACATATTATCTTCAAATTCTACCGTCTTTCATCAGAAAATACGTTGAATACGGTTTCAAATGATTTCGTAAAGAATTCCATCAACAGAACCAATGAGCACACCGAGCATCTGGTGGGCAACTTGTCAGCAGGGGGGACGAGAGAGTTAGATCCTCTCACATATGTTGGGGCAACGGCGTGTAGTGAAGACGTTGCCCGCCTCACTAAAGGAGTGTAATCGCGCATCACTCTTACTTAGTTAAATCAATTTGGGCAGAATTGATGATGATCACATGTGGCTTCAACGCTGCTGCTGCTGTCCCATGCTGGGAGGGCCGAGATGAAGTGTTCGTACTATTTTTTGCGCTCGAAATTGAATCACTACCCGGAATGAGGACGACTCCCAAACGCAATGCATATTAATGAAGTAAACACGTAAATTATTCATACTCGCTGGCACGAAAACATACTTTAAATAAATCGCATTATAAAAACAAGATATCAAAACAAACCCATCGCCATCAAAAATCCTCCCACCTTCCTACCGCCGGAGCTTAAAAAACTGTGATTTTGCATATCATTTCCTTTTTCCGGGTAGCCGGAGCCAAACGCCGAACACTTCCCTTCCTGCGATGATCCGAATTCACCAACTGTTGCCCGGCTGCCAGAACCTGTATCATATTTCGGTGACCCCCCCTGGCACGAGGACTGTAAACGGCCAGAAATCATTTTACCTGAAAGGAAATTAATACTCGCTTTTTGGCGCGAGCGCGCATCTCCTCGCAGGGTGTGGGTTTCTCGTTTTGTCAATTTTATCGTCTTTCCGCCCGACCCCCCTCTTCTTTACTCCAGTTTTTGGCAATCAAATTGTGAAGTTCTCATGTTACAGGGAGGTTGAGAGTTTTTTTTTCAATTTTTCTATGGCTTCTTCAAAGTGAGAGATGTTTTGAAGGGAAATTAGGAGCTTGAGCATCATTTATTCTTCAATACCAGTTCAAACATTGAATTGAGTAGGATAAGGACTGAAACAAAGTTTGTGAATAAAATTTGATGCTTGAAATTAAGGTTCTTTTAATTATGACTAGGCTTAGTGATTCTCACGCTCAAAAATTGTAATTACCTCAAGAACCATGATTCCAAAACACCTTTTTTTATACTGCTCTAGAATGAACTTTTAACATAAATCTCATAGACCCACCTTCACGTATACCTATCGACTCAGAATCTAAAACTGAACAAATGTCTGTCTGTATGTGTGTGCGTCTCTGTGTGTTACCAAAATTGTCACTCAGTTTTCTCAGCACTGGCTGAACCGATTTAGGCCAAACCAGTCGCATTTTAATCGGTTTAGGGTCCCATGGATCGTGTTCCAACTAACTAAATAAAAGTTCAAAAGTCATGTATACAAGTGTGTTTTTCGCTAATATCCGGATAATAAATAAAGAACCTTAAATCGTACCAAATACAATCATGTTTATGTACCGTATTTTAGGTAATCAAAAGATATTTAAAACGAGTCCAAAGGATCGAAGGTCTGGCAACCCTGTTTCAAGTTATAACCACTTAAGAGCGTGTAGCAGGTCGTATCAATTTGGATGAAACTTTCAGCGTTTGTTTGTCTATACATGAGATGAAAACGAAGTTGACTTTATAGCTGTCGGCCACCATTGCTAGTACCAACCACTAGTGTCTTCCTTTGATCTACAAGGATTTCGCCGCCCTGGGCTCCTAAGTGTATGAAAGTATGGCACGGAGCGACGGCGTCGAATACCCATATTTACACACATGAGATTAACACATGCCAAATATGAGCCATCTACGATAAAAGGAAAGTTGGGTAAAACGGGCATTGAAGTTTGAGGCCCAAAAAACGTAAAAAATCTCGCTCGCATTTCATTATAACTTCATCATTTCCAACTCTCTTAGATGCACTCGAAAGGTCTTTTGAAGCACTTCAAAATGAGCCATATACATTCAGGATTGGTTTAACTTTTCTCATAGCTTTTGCAAATTACTGTTAAAATGGATTTTTTTAAAACCTTAATATATTTTTGCAACCGAGGCGTGCATATCCGAGGCACAGAGCCTATGGGATTCTGGCTATATGGGAGACATTGGCTATAATCGTATGAAAAATCATGCAAACATTAAAATATTATAGTGTTTTGGAACCGGGATAATGTCAGCTATCCATTAAAATTATAAGTTCATGAAAATTTTCACAAAAATATGTATTTTTCTTGTGGTTTGAAAATGCATTTTTTTTTCCTCTAAAGAAACCAAAAATATATTGATTTTGCTATATGGGTATCAAATGATCGGAATTTTTTCATGCATTTCGAATGTAATAACAATATTTTTTTTTTGAAAATACTCAAAATTTTCACAAAACTACGTTTTTCGAAAAAAAAAACCCAAAATTTCAGTTTTTACAATATGGGTATCAAAAGATCGAGATTTTTTCATAAATTTCTAATGTAATAAAAACATATTTTGAAAACAATCAAAATTTTCACTAAACTACGTATTTTTGAAAAAAATACCTAAAATTATTGTTATTGCAATATGGGTATCAAATAGAGGGTGACGATTCTTAGAAATAATAAATAAAAAAAATATTTCTAGAGTTTTTTTATAACGTCCTATAAACATATGAAACCCAATATCTTATAGGACATTTAAAAAACACTGGATTTATAAAAAAAAAAACATTAAATTTCATTTCTGGGGTGTAACTGCAAAGTATGTTTTAAGGTAAATTTTGGGGTCCAAATTTTTTTTGTCTTCTCTCGATTATAGTTATTGAAATTTTTGACAAGTTAAAATTAAAAAAAAATGAATAGAAAGATTAGAGAAACACTGGTTTATTCGAACTTGAACATCGAACATTAAACATCCAATGTTCCAAACAATTTTGAATTTTTCAAATAATTCTTGATTAGTTTATATAATTTTGCTTCAATAGTTTAAGTTTAAAATTTCTCGGGAGTCTCGACCGAATTTCCCGGGAATCGAGAGGTCCAAAAATGGTCGATTTCCCGAGAATTTTTTCCCGGGAATTCCCGCTCGTCACCCTCTAGTATCAAGTAATCAGGATTTTTTCATACATTTTGATTGTAATAACACCAAAAATTTTCATATAACTACCTGATCGTTTGATAACCATTTTGTAAAAGCTGAAATTTTGAGTATTTTTTCAAAAATTCGAAGTTTAGTGAAAATTTTGAGTATTTTCAAAAAAATCTTGTTGTCACATTCGAAATTTATGAAAAAATCCTGATCGTTTGATACACATATTGTTAAAACTGTAATTTTGAGTATTTTTTTCAAAAAAAAAACGTAGTTTTGTGAAAATTTTGAGTGTTTTCAAAATATGGTGTTATTACATTCGAAATGTATGAAAAATTCCCGATCGTTTGATACCCATATTGTAAAAACAGAAATGTTGAGAATTTTTTCGAAAATTCGTAATTTTGTTAAAATTTTGAGTGTTTTCAAAAAATTTCGTTATTACATTCGGAATGTATAAAAAAATCCTGATCGTTTGATACCCGTATTGTAAAAACTGAAATTTTGAGTATTTTTTTCGAAAATACGTAATTTTGTAAAAATGTTTTATGTTTCCAAAATACGTTGTTTTTACATTCAAAATGTATGAAAAAATAACGATCATTTGATACTCATTTGATACCCATATTGTAAAAACTGAAATTTTGAGTATTTTTTTTCTATAATACGTAGTTCAGTGAAAATTTTGATTATGTTTGAAAAAAACGGTTTTACATTCGAAATGTATGAAAAAATTGCAATCATTTGATACCCATATTGCAATAACAATAATTTTAAGTATTTTTTCGAGAAACATTGCATTTTCAAAATACAGGAAAAATACGTATTTTTGTGCAATTTTTCATGAAATTGTTATTTAAATGGATAGCTGATATCATACTGATCCCAAAACACTATAATTTTTTGATGTTTACATGATTTTTCATACGTTTAAAGCCAATGTCTCCCATATAGCCAAAATCCCATAAGCTCTGTGCTTCAATTAAGCACTGGGCCGTACTTAACCGAGGCAGCTGTACGAATCAAATTTTCTGATATGTTTTAGAGAACATCAAATGCCAACTTTTCAGAAATGTCAAGAATGTGCAAAACATCTTTGACCGAGTTATGAATGTTTGAATCAATACACATTTTTTCAAAATATTGAAATATTTGTCGCAAACAAATAATTTTTCGATGTTCAAGCGAATTTGCAATCAAAAAGTACTTAAGCGTACCAATAAAGTTTAAAAAGCAAAATATAGAGAATTTTCTCAGCTTAAAAAAATATTTTTTTCCAAAAGTGGGCGAACATGGGCAATAATTAAAAAACAAATGAATAACTGCGATTATTTTGAAAAAAGTTACCTGAAAATGACTATAACTTGAAACGGTGCATTTTATCAAAATTTCACTAAAGTACCTTTTGATTGCAAATTTGATTTTACATCGTAAAATGAAGTTGAAATTTTTTGCGACCAATATTTCGGTTTTTTGAAAAAATCTGTATTGTTTCAAAAAATCATAACTCGGTCAAAGATTTTTTTTGCAAATTTTGGAAATTTGATTCCTCTAAAACAAATCAGCAAATAAAAAAAATAAAAATAAAAGTGAAATTAAAAATCACCAAAAAAAATTTACCGTGCATCATTTTTTTCAGTGTAGTCCATATTCATACCTACAACTTTGCCGAGGCACCAAATCGATCAAAAAATTCCTTCAAAAGATACAGATTATTGAATTTTCACATATCATTTTTGTATGGACAGCTGTCAAATTTGTATGGAAAATTATACGAACGAACTAATTATGCAAAATAGCTTCTTTGGGAATACCAAAGGCACCAACAAAGTTTCAGCTGGATTGAAAAATACAAAAAAATCGAATGACCGAAATCTCAGAAAATTGTCGTGCTATCTTGCCACAGCCTTAATTTTGAGTTAAGTGCGATAACTGGCCAAATAAATGTCAGGTCAGAACGCTTTTGACACAGGTACGAGCTTGACTACCGTAAACATGTTTAATTATAACTCTGGACTCCAGCAACCAAATTTAACCAAACTTCGGGACTTTGTTGTTGTTTATATTGCGTGCTCTTGATTTTGTTTATTCAAGGTCAAACATTTAAACGCGTTTTTCTTGAGTTGGCGATGTTCATCATGCGAGGGGATTTGAATCCAGAAACTTTGGAGAAAGTCGCTTATGGTTGATTTTTTTTAAATTGTAGTCTCTCAAACTCTATACCCGAGCAGACGAAAATAACTTGGGAATAACATTTTTTGAAACTTTAAAATACTAGGCCAATAACATTTTCTGTTATTCATAACAAGATTTGTTATTCGTCGTTACGATTTTTTGTTATTGAATTGTTATTGTAATAACAGACTAATAATATTTTTAGTTATTATTTTTTGTTTTTTTTTTAACAACTTATCCGATCAACCCATAACAAAAAATGTTATTACAAAGTTGTTTTGGCTTTCAACCAATATCAGACCAATAACAAATTTTGTTATGATAACATTAACTGTTATTAAACCCTTATACAAAAATGAATTTTTCAAGAAGATTCTATAACGAATTCTGTTATTTTAACAATATTTGTTATTGAAATGGCATGAATTTTGTTATTACCGTCTGCCTGGGTAAGCAAAAAAACGTGTCAAAAGTAGCACAGAAAATGAAAAATATAAGTTCTACGTGAAGTCAAGTCATGTTCAGTCAACCACAACCCAAAAATTGTTGTAATCGATTCAAAATCACTTTTCTTTAACCCAGTGTACCGTAAAAACCACATGCCGTTATAATGAGGGACGTGCTCGTTTGCCGGAGCATGTCTGACCTCCCCCCCTCCTTCCCATCTCCATGCCATTTTCCAAAAAATCAAGAAATAAGAAAAACATCCAAAAACATCACAGCCAATGGCAAATGTCTGTCCCGCTCACTCTTCCTCGATCGCCCATTTAAAGAGTGAACGAGTGAGTGAGTGACGACGACCAAGACACGATGACGATGATTTATGGCTGTCTTCATGCAAAATTACCGTCCCACCCCCCCACCCACCGGAACCTTATCTTTTCCTTGAGGCAATGTGTTAGAGGAGGAAGGAGGAAGAAGGCCTCTCCAGCTCTCCACAGGGGTGGGCTCTTATGAATAATGAAAGTTGGAAAATTGCTCACAAAACGACGGACGACGGCGGAAGAGTGCCAAGTACGTGACGGCGGAAATGGGTAGGTAGTTGTGGTAGTCCTCAGGAAAATTTGTGGAAAAAGAGACGAGGGGGTAGGAAAAAGTTGGCCTCTGCGCCATCCAGGCTGAAACGGCGAAAACACAATCCTACAGTTTAAAGTTTTGGGCTGTTAAAGGGTACACAAGGGGTAGCCGGTGTCGATCGAAGTAAAAATGATTTTTTCTTGACACATCAAATCATAACATTGGCTTTGAGATCGGAGTTTCCGAGTTTCTAGCTGAAGTCTAGTTTGGAATGAGAAATAGTACTTTACTGTACTGAATACAGAGAAATAGGCTTATGAAAATTGAGAGTTGTTTAGGTTAAACTTAGAAAACTTTAATTTTCCTGTTTCTTTTTTTAAGCAACTGACTGTATGTCAGCAATAAGAGGTTCAATCTTCAATGTCAATTTGAACTTTAAATAAAAATATTTTGGGACATGGTTACTTATGGTCACTATTAAAAAAGAATCGAAAAAATGCAAATATTTCGTTAAAATTAAACTTTCGGTGGCTTAATCTTGAAAACGGGTCCCTTTATTAAATAATCTGTGAAGTACATTTCGATTGCAAATTCAAATTAACATAAAAAATTAGATCAAAAAATGTATTTATTAAAATTTTGATTTATTCAAAATTCACCTTTGTTCAAAATTCATAAGGCTGTTGCAAACAGTTTTCTAGTTTATTGTTTTTAAAACTAATGATTGTAAAATAACTTAACAGATGTATAATGCATTTTAATTGTAGCTTATGCAACAAGTTGCAATATGAAGATTTTATCAGCACGAGTCGTACATTTATCAAGTTTTGCAACGTTTCTATACAATGTTTTTTTTACAATTCTGAAAACACCATTTGAACAGAATTATAAGACAAATGCCCATGCATTTTGTTTCAATGAATCGTCTAAATTTAAAAAAAATGTTGAAAATTATAACTTTTCCAAACAAGTACTGAAAAGTTCAACTTTTCAGCACCCATTTCAGTGCTGAAAAGTAAAACTTTTCAGAATTTGTTTTGAAATAGGTTACTGTTTTTGATACATTGAGGTAGGCGTGGCTGAATGGTTACGTTGTTCGCTTTGTAAGAGGAAGGTTCTGGGTTCGATTCCTATCTGCTCCTATCGAGAAATTATGGAAAGAAGGAATTCTAACTCTAGCTCACGGCGGGGTTCGATCCCTAGTCCTTTGGGTCAGCAGACAAAAACACTTCCTTCTTGAAGCATTTTTTTCCAAACGATAAGAACTTAACGTACCATTCTTGCAATCCGTTGATAACTGGTTGGAATGTAAATCGTCTTAAATATGGGTCATGTCGAATATTCAAGATTCTTAAAAGTGCTTTCATCTTCCTCTTGTGAGTGTGCAACATGCATCGCTCCCAGTTTTGAACCAATTTGCTTTGATTGATCTTCCTTGTATCGATTTTTCACTCACTCTTCAAAGAGAACAGTAGCACTTTGAAACTCAACACCCTGTAAAAAAGTACCATTGAATCCACGTGCAAAGTGTTTCGTGATTCTTGGCCGCTTCCCCCGCCTCTCCTCTTCCCTTCAGCTACGACCTAAAATGACAGCTTTAGGTGGAACCCTTTTTTGAGGGGGGGCTTCCCATGGGGCGTCGGCTTCCTCTCCCCCAACCCCCTGCCCTGTAATCAGACAAAGGAATCACAGTTGGGCCAGGCCCAGGAGAAGAAGAATCCCGCCGGCAACAAATTGGCAGTTACACGCAAAAGTTGGCCGTTTAAGGTGAAGCCCCGCTCTGCCGGGGCCCGTTCATTACTGCGTTTGGAGTCTCGTTCTCTGGAGGCCGCCGCCCAGTGCGGACAAGTGGCGGCCCTGGCCTAACAATTTTCGGAGTATTTCGCCCTTATCAAGATTTCGGGGGAAAAAGTTTATTAGAATAGGCGGTAGCAGGGGTGGGGGTGAATTTTGCTCCGAAAGCGGATGGGATGGGGAGGTTTGAGTAGACACTGTGAAAGAATGTCAAGAATCATGAGAATTTGGAGTGGGTTGTGCAAATAAAATGGACTGCGTGGAATTGGAATAAAACATTAAATTCGAAGTCAATCTTATTCCAGCATGGCATTTGTTGGAACATAAATAGTTCTGACATCAGAATCTCAATCACAATTTCATTTATTAGCCATACAACAGAATAAAAAGATACTTTTTTAACTGATCACGATAAATTTATTTTCATTTTATTATCATCAACCGGACAGTGACTGTGGGCCAAACAAACGATACACCTCTTGTAATTTCTAAATAACAAACGCAACATGTAAAAGATACCGCCATTAGGGGTGACATTGGGTCTGGGAGGTGAGATTGGGTCATACAAATTTCAGCATTTTTGTAAGACCCAATGTGCCCCCTGATGACGATATCGAATAACTTTTATGATGGAAATTGATGAACTCTACCTTTAATGCCATTCGTTTGAAAATATACCTAATTTATTTGATATTGAGTCAAGTGAAACTAAAATGATGCTCAAATTACTAAGATAGGGTCAATCAAAACAAGTCATTCAACAGTGTGACAGAAAACTTCAAGTTATGAATGGAAATAAAAGCTTGTTTCACTGAAAATAATTTGAAATGCTCCTTAGTTGATAATTATATTTTTGCACCTCCGTAAATAGTGAAACTACTTACTTTTCCGATAAACTCGAGCGAAGAAATAGCCTGCTTTTCTCTACCAAAAATATTGCTTATTGCGAGATAAAAACATGATTCACCTTCGTTTCGGCTGACAGAAGGTTAAAGCCGCCGAACTACCGCAGTGTAAAAATTGCAAGTTTAACTGGAATTCCATGTTGATTTGGCTGTCAACTTGGTTTGTTTTCAAGGCAACCTTTGACAACAGCCAAAAATTTGTTCTGTGGCTGTCATGCGGTTATTCTTCTGTGGTGATATCAGTGCGCGTGAACTCTAAGTATTGACCCACGGATAGAAATCCTGTAAGCAAATCCGATAACTTTGTGTTGTTGAATTTGACAACATTGAAATGTTTCCAAAATGGTCAACTTTTTTTTTATTTTCAACAAGAATGTTGTCGATTTTGAAAACATTTGCAACAAAATCGAAAAAAAAATTCAAACGGTCAAATCTGGAGTTTTTTTTTTTTTTTTTTGAAAAGGTCCTATTAACCAAATTTTCATTTTTTTGATTTTTGAGTGTTTTTGAATACCCCTGACTCAAGGCGGTTTTTAAAACACCCGAAAAGCAAAAAATTAAAATTTGGTATATTGGACCTTTTCAAAAAAAAAAAAAAAAAACTCCAGAAATAAAACAAATTTCCAGTTTTTGCGCTTTGAGTCAGGGGTATTACAAAACACCCAAAAAACAAAAAACTGACAATTTGGTTTATTGGACCTTTTAAAAAAACTCCAGATTTCAATGTTGTCAAACTCGAAAACACAGAATTATCGGATTTGCTTACAGAATTTCTATCCGTGCACCCGCTATAATAACAGAATGGAAAATTAGAACTTTTCAGCACATGTTTAGAAAATTGATTTTTTTTTCTTAGAGTGTCACTATTTTTTCTGAATAGTCGCAATTATAACCTACAACTTTACCGAAGACACCAAATCTATCAGATAGTTTCTTCTCGAGATACTTATTTTCAAATGAGCAATTCTCTGTCAAAACCGGGGGCCTTCCCTATGACCAAAGAAGCCATTTTGGGTCATCAGTTCACCCATTCAAGTCTCCATTCAATTTTGGCAGCTGTCCATACAAAAATGGTACGTAAATATTCGAAAATCTGTAACTTTTGAAGGATTTTTCCGATTTATTTGGCGTCTTCGGCAAAGTTGCGGGTATTGTTGAGGAATATTCAGAACAAAATAGGTACACGAAAAAAACTGGCGATTATTAAATTAACTTTTTTTTTCAACAAAAATCAATTTCCCAAAATTCGTATTTTTTATTTCCGAGATTTTTTTTATATGTTTTGGGGACCAAAAGCCGCAAACTTGGAGCCTTAGAGAAGCATAGTCAAAAATGTTGCCGCCGAGTCAGGCCGCTGCAAATATTTTTTGAAGTTTATGTCCCTCGACTCTGACCAAAGTCGTGAAGGGGGGGGGGAGGGGGCAACAAAATAAAAAAAGTGTTAAAAATGAGATAACGAGCCTTGGTTTTAATATTTGGATGTGAAAGGTGTTTTTGCAACTCCGTCAATTTTGAAGAAATATGGTCATGCGACATATAAAAATTCATAAAATTATTCCAGGAATCGATATATGAGCAATTCAACTTGATTCAGTTGAACCGGTAAAATTACCGGTACCGGTTGAACCGATTCCGGGGTTGTATCACTAACCATGTCATGCGACGTGTCAAAACTCTTCAAATTAGCTCAGCAATCTTTTCGTGATAAATTTGAACCAATTCAGTTGAACCGGTTCAAATAACCGGTACCGGTTTGAACCGATTTAGTGTTTTTACTGCAAATCATGTTATGCGACGTGTCAAAATTCTTCAAAAAATCTTTACAAACTATTCGTGATAAATTTGAACCAATTCAGTTGAACCGGTTCAAATAACCGGTACCGTTTGCACCGATTCCTTGTTTTTACAGCAAACCATGTAGCGCGACGTGTTAACAATTTTCAAATAATCTCAACAATCTATTGGTAATGAATATGAACCGATTCAGTTAAACCGGTTCAAAAAACCGGTACCGGTTTGAACCGATTCCGTGTTTTCACTGCAAGTCATGTCATGAGACGTGTCAAAATTCTTCAAATAATCTCAACAATCTTTTCGTGATAAATTTGAACCGATATGGTTGAACCAGATCAAATTACCGGTACCGGTTAGGACCAATTCCATGTTTTATAGCAAACCAAGTAATGCGATTTGTTTTCGTGAATAATTTGAACCGATTTTGATGTACTGGTTAAAAAAAACCGGTAACGATTTGCACATATTCCACGATTTTACTGCAATGACATGGTCATGTGACGTTTCACATAAGGCTACAGCAAATATTTTTCAAAGTTTTGTAACTCCCATCCCTTCGGAATCGACTCGAAATATCAGGGGGCAAAATACATTAAAATAAAACATTATGTGCTATCGGCTGAAATCAATGTAAATTGCGTTTCGAATAATTTTTAGCACGTGCTGGTTTATAAAAAATAGAATTTTCGATGTAGAATTTTTTGTCGTCATATTTTAGAAAACCTTTTTGCAATGACTGTCGTATTTCAAATTATTTTCTTTGGAGTGGCCAGACATGGTCCAGTTGGCTTTTTGTTGGTTTCAGTGCACATGGCTTGTAATTCCATGAAGTTTGATATGTCGCACGTTAGGCTTTTACCAAAATAGCAATCTGGCCACTTCCAGGGTATCCGGGACCGGTTCCAGAGTGGCCAGATATGATCCAAATGGCATGCAACCTGTTCCGGGACGAATGACTAATATTTTTAGATATTATTTATAGTTTATTATGCATTAATCCATAGCTAAATATAATAAAACTCCAGAGAGCCGGTTTGCCGGAAAATTTGTTCCTTTGGAATCGATTCCCAGGAACCAAAGTGGCCAAATCGGGTCCGCATAGCACAGGTGCCTTTCTAGACATCCATACCTTTCATTTGCGTCCAAAAGAACGAACATCGGTTGCAAAATTGATTTTTGCCAGCGTTTTCAATTCCGGAGTCATATAGACCCCATAACACCTTTAACGTAAGTTTTTCTTAACACCCCAGGAAGGTAAAATGTTCCATTT
The DNA here is from genome assembly GCF_015732765.1 of Culex quinquefasciatus. NCBI lineage: Eukaryota > Metazoa > Arthropoda > Insecta > Diptera > Culicidae > Culex > Culex quinquefasciatus. The sequence goes on along the minus strand of NC_051862.1, from coordinate 81,489,727 downwards.
TTTTCAAACAAAAAAAATCAAATCATTCGCTCTACAGCATTGCCTTGGCGTTCTCGATTACGAGATTCCTACTAGAAACTACGAGTCCGAAGGCTTGATTGTTGAGGCAATTGCAAACCTCTTTTTACACCTTAGCTTCCATCCACCCCGAGATTCGAACTGACGACCTTTGGATTGTGAGTCCAATTGCCTACCAACGACTCCACCGAGGCAGGACCCAAGGAGACGATTCCTACACCTGGACTGAGCTAACGACCTAACCCTCTAGGTTAGACCGGGGCCAAAATTTACTTCCCCGTCCGACGGAATGCGTGGTCAGACAAATCTCGCCTCGAAAAATGCAACCGGGACCGTCTGGGATCGAACCCAAGCCGACTGGGTGAGAGGCAACCACGCTTACCCCTACACCACGGTTCCCAATTTTTCAAACAACAAAATTCAAATTTACTCAGAAAATTGTTGTGCTGAAAATGCATTTTTTAATATTTCAAATACAGATTAGGTGTCGGAGTCAGAGTCGGAGCCGGAGTCAACAAATTATGTAAAGCTGGAGTCGGAGTCGGCTAGAGTTGGTAGGCCGGAGTCGGAGTCAGAGCCAGAGTCAACAATTTGTGGAAAGCCGGAGCCGGAGTCGGAGTCGGAGTCGGCTTAACTCAGAAAGCCGGAGTCGGAGTCGGAGTTGGAGTCGCTTGAAATATGACCCGACTCTGTATCCCTGTTTTTAAACCTTTGCATGGCAATATCTCAGCAACTAAGGGTCGTATCAACAAAGTTCAAAAAAGCAAAATATAGAGAATTTTCTCAGCTTTTCAAAAATATTTTTTTCAAAGGTGGGCAAACATTTGCACTAATTTAAAAAAAATGAAAAACTGCTACTATTTTCAGAAAAGTCACCTGAAAATGGATTTAACTTGAAAACGGTGCACTTTACCAAAATTTCACTTAAGTACTTTTTGATTGCAAATTTGATTTTACATCGAAAAATGAAGTTGAAATTTTTTGCGACCAATATTTCGATTTTAAAAAAAAATCAGTATTGATTCAATAATTTATAACTCGCTCAAAGATTTTTTGCACAACCTGGAAATTTCTGAAAAGTTGGCATTTGATGTCCTCTAAAACAAATCAGCAAATAAAAAAAATAAAAATAGTGTTTTTTTTTTTGCAAATCAAGTGAACTTTTTTGACTAAAAGTTAAAAAAAATCACCAAATATTTTTTCCGTGTATCATTTTTTCCAGTGTAGTCCGTATCGATACAAATCACTTTGCCGAAGACACCAAATCGATCAAAACATTCCTTCAAAAGATACAGATTTTTGAATTTTCATACATCATTTTTGTATGGACAGCTGCCAAATTTGCATTGAAAATTATATGAACAAACTAATGATGCAAAATAGCTTCTTTGGGCATACCGAAGGCACCAAAAAAGTTTCAGCCGGATTAAAAAATACAAAAATTAATTCTAGATAAAATTTCAACAGCTAGAAAAAATGAACTCTTTCGGTTTCGGCGTGGCCAATCGAATGGGAAAGGCGTGAGTTTGATGCATTACTGGTCCTCGTGTACCGAAAGGACTTCTCTTACACCATAGAAAGCGATGGGGCTAGATTCCAAGAACAGTCAATCAATTTTCGACCCGGGCTGTAATAGGAAGATAGATGCTAGGTAGCATCGATGTGCTCCATTTAAAGCCCTCCAGTAAAAGGACCTGGCTCCATGAATAAGAAATTGGAGTGTTTTACTTACAACGGAGTTTCTTCTCTCTATCATTTTTGGCAAGACTTTTCCCCCGACGGCACGACCAGCCTCTGAGCTGTTTTATTGAAGAGAATATTGGGAAAATTGACGAAAGTGTAGGTGCAAAAAATAAAGAAAAAGAAGAAAAAAAAAACCTTCAAGGAGAAATATTTGATGAAGCCCACCGGCGAAAACCTTATCGGGGAAATGTCATATCGGAACGACACGTGGGCACGCGTGCGTGTTCCCGGCGAAGACGGCGACGACCCGAGACACAGGGGTTCGGAAAATGGATGGACCTTGCAATCGGCGCGTTGGGGTTGACTCCCAGCCGTGAAGAACCCGCCGGGATGAGAAGGAGGCGGCTCGGTTTTACGTGCCAGCAGTTTGTAACGTGGAAATTTGTGTATTGAATTTCCATATTTTACTCACGCCGCCGAAGGGGGAATTCCGTCAGCTGTCGTACAACGCGCGTGGTGAGAACACGCCATCTGTTGTGTGGGTTTGATCCAGGGGTTCCCTTATGAGCAAATCTACTTTTATTTGTATTTTTTTTTATTTGGATAAAACATGATATATACAAGTTATTTAACATCGTTCGTTCATCAAAGTGCACGTGTTTCGCCAATACTCCGATGTTTTTTTTTTCAAAAAAGTGTTTTCCGTAGTGATTTAAAAAATAATTTCATTGAATATTTATTGTTTTTTTTTTTAAACCGAGCGACTTTGATTGAAACTGTGTTTCCTCCAAATTTCCGCCTAAAAGTGAGTAAATTGAAAAAAAAATCGTCTTATTGATCATCAATAAGTTTCTTTTTAATGTTTCATTTGAAAAAGTGTGAAATACTTTTTTGTGTAGCTAAGATTATTAATTTATATAAATTTGAGGACAAGTTAATAAAAAGATGTAAGTTTGATCAAAATTTACTAGAAATCGTTTTTTTTTTCATAAATTTATACATTTTTGGTGCCAAAACCAAAACCAAATTGGTTCTACTGAAAATGTTTTAAAATTTGCCGATATTTTTGCAAAGCCAAGGCGTTCATAACTGAAGCACAGACTGTGCTTATCGTATGAAAAATCATGCAAACATAAAAAAATTCTAGTGTTTTGGAATCGGGATGATGGCAGCTATCCATTGCATTTATAATTACATGAAATTTTTACAAAAATACGTTTTTTCTTGTATTTTGAAAATGCTATTTTTCTTTTTAAAAAACCTCAAAATAATTGTTATTGCAGTATGGGTATCAATTGATCGGGATTTTTTCAAACTTTTGTAATGTAAAGACAACATTTTTTGAAACTACCCAAAATTTTCACAAAACTACATAATTTCGTAAAACTACTCAAAGCTTCAGTTTTTTGCAATGATCGGGATTTGTAATGTAAAGACAACATTTTTTGAAACTACCCAAAATTTTCACAAAACTACATATTTTCGTAAAACTACTCAAAGCTTCAGTTTTTTGCAAATGATCGGGATTTTTTTTCATACATTTCAAATGTAATAACAACATTTTTTTTAAATACGCAATTTTTTCACAAATCTACGTATTTTCAAGACTTGTCAAAACTTAAAGATTCAGTTTTTCACAATATGGGTATTTAATGATCGGGAATTTTTTGAAACATTTTTTTTTTAATTTTCAAAATTTTCACAAAACTACGCATTTTTGAAAAAATACTCAAAGTTTCAGTTTTTTTTTCAAATATGGGTATCAAATTATCGGGATTTTTTTCATACATTTGGAATGTAATAAATTTTTAAACTTTAAAATTTTGGGTATTTTAAGAAAATACGTGATTTTTCGAAATTTTTCAGTATTATCAAAAAAAAATGGCTTGATATTCGAAATGTATGAGCAAATTCCAATCATTTGATACCCAGAAAAAAAAACTGAAATTTTGATTATTTTTTTGAAAATACGTAGTTTTTTGAAAATTTTGAGTATTTAATTATTATGTTGATAAACTCAGAATGTTGGAAAAAATTCCTGATCATTTAATACCCATATTGAATAAAACTGAAAATTTGAGTATTTTTCAAAAATACGTAGTTTTTTGAAAATGTTGAGTATTTTCTAAAATAATCATAACTTTCAAAATTTAATAAAATATCCAAATCATTTGATACCCATAATGTGAAAAACTGAAATTTTGAGTATTTCTTCAAAAATACGTAGTTTTGTGATTTTTTTTAGTACAGTCCAGACTCGATTATCCGAAGGCCTCGGAAAAATTTCACTTTGGATAATCGAATCATACAAAAAATTCGCTGTCTTATTTTCGATTATCGAGCTTAAGTATGATCACTAAACTACGCTAAAGTGAATTACAATTTTTTAATCCAATATGGCGGCCAATATGGCGGTGACGAAATATTGAAAAATGCATTTTATTGTTTAACAAGCAATCAACTATTAAAATTTGACTATAATGGGGTCGCAAAACTCAAATTTGATGTTTAAAACAAGAAAAAGAAAAAAAGGAAAAAAATATTTGCGATTCGATTATCCGAAGTCCCATACAATCCTTCGGATAATCGAACTTCGGATAATCGAGGCTTCGGATAATCCAGTCTGGACTGTATTTAAAAAAAAGTGTTTCAACTTTCAAAATGTTTGAAAAAATCCGAAACTTTATTTCTATTTTTTCTAAAATACGTAGTTCTGTGAACGTTTTGAGATAAGGATTTTTTTATATCATGTTGAAGTTTGTATTAAGATCTAATCTATTCTTTTTTTCTATTTTCAGGTAATTTTGCTTGTAACATACATCCGTAAGCATATAATTAGCAAGTGTTCACGTAAAATTCAGAAATGCAAAGTGAACATAAAATATGAAGTGAATTATCTTGGTCTTTTTTCAAAATAAATGCGATCATATAGACTTTAGAAATTTCTTAACTAAAAAAAAGACTGTAGTCAAGTATAGTCTACTTCCAACTTGAAACGAATACCACTGCCTACTCCAACATACTAGCGTTCGCTCACCGATGGATCCTAACGGAGCCAGAAAAGGAACATCGTTGAAACTCAGCCCCAGTGAACCAAATTGCCAGCTGGTCAGAAGCAAACCCCCGGTCGCGCCGTGTTCCCATGTCTTCACGTTCAGCGGTTGCGTGTGCTTCGAAAGCTTGAAATTTTATTCCAACCCCACAACTATGGGTTGCAGGGTTTAACGGGGAAGGGGCTATGGTTCAATAAATAATTAGCTCAAGTGTCACTTTGGTTCGCGCCCGATATTCAAATCGTGACATGACAGGCTTGCGGGAAAATTGCGCGGTCAGACATGTTCAAATTTGTACCCAGATTTGGGACGGCTTCGAGTTGGACATTTATGTGGTGGATTTGGGTTAAAAGCGATGTTTTTGGGTGAGAACAAATCAGGCAATTTGCGACACAATGCTGGCTAAGTCCTCGTAAAATTGCCATGAAATATGGATGTTTTGGAATTAAAACACGATTGATAAATTGCCCATCAACCGCAACATCCAATCAACTTACGTAAAACGAGTATTCAATGTAAATAGCAATATACCGTGAAACTTTCTGCAGCAAACTATTCTTCCATGAAAGTCGATAACTTTGGCCGGGTGACTTGAACAAAGTACAACCCAGAGGAACAAACAGACATAATTTTCCCTGGAGCAAACACGATACACGACCCCCCTCGAGTGCTAAATGTTTATCGCTCAACCCCCACGTTTTAAGTGTGGTGCACTTTCTCGAACGATTTGATTTCGAAAACAAACTGTGTGCAATATTTACACTACAAACTCTGACTCTCAGGCTTTTCGTAGAGCCTGGTACAAGTCTTGGTCACTTTTTATTTGCTACAGCTAACCAGGGAGAGTCTGTTTGTTAAAGGGGGCTCCTGCCTCTACGACAGTCTATGTAGCCCTGTTGGCATCTTTGGTATGTCTCGATGTACCTACTGCACGTTGGTTTCGAATGAGGACCTTTTCGATGTGGTATCGAGTGCAGGTCGATGATTCAGCTTAAACGGATACAAAGAGGAGCCTGCTCGCGCGTCGATAAGCTTCCGGTTTTAATTTGGTCTTGCACATCAGTTTGTATCGTGTTAGCTTCTTTTGGGCGAGAAAGTCAGAATAGGGGAGATGGGGGTCCAACAATTAGATGATATATTATTACAAGAACTTTCTACATTCATCAGTTGAAAATAATTAGGTAATCTTAACTTTGATTATTTCATAAAAAAAACTTTAAGCAGCAGATTCTGATTTTTTAGTGATGATGTTGCCGTCACAACTATTGGACACTATTGCTAATACCAACCATTAGTGTTTTTCTTTCATCTTCAAGAATTTCACCACCCTGAGGTGTGTTTGTATGTGAAATTTCGGCACAGAACGAAGGCACCGGATATCCATATTTAAAACAGGAAGGTGCTGTGTCCTATCCCTCGCCTAGACCAGACCAAAATCCATGCTAAAGCTGACAGACCAAATCTGTCAGACCAAGACTGTCAGATCAAAGAGCAAAAAGTAAACAATCTTGGTCTTCGACGTAGGTACACACAAATCAACAAAAAAAATTGAAAAAGATTTTATTTTTCCATTTCAATGACTGGGTTTGGACTGCAAAATTGAATGGACGTCAAAATTGAATGGACGTCAGAAAATGATTAAACAGTGCGGCGTCCTGTACACCGACAATTTAATAAGCAGTTAAAAACCTTATTTTACACCTGAAAAATCTTGAAATTATTTATACGGATTGGTGATTCCTCTCTTTCCACCATTCCCTTGATTAAAAATAAGATTTTTTTACAAAAACGGAAAAAAAATCTGCAATCTGTTGAGTACTTTTCGATTGCAAATTTAATTTTATATAAAAAATTGGGTCAATTTATTTTTTGTATAAAATTTCGATTTTTTTTTCAAAAATCTCTTTTTTCAAACATTTTTAACTCAGCGGCAGATTTTTTGACCATACTTCTCTATGGCTCAAAAGTTGCGGGTTTTTGTCCTCTAAAACATATCAAATTTCTAAAATAAAAAAATACGTATTCTGTGAAATTGAGTTTTTGTGAAAAAAGTAAAAATTAGCATTTTTGTGTACCTATTTTTTCTCAATAGTCCTCAACAATACCTACATCTTTGCCTTGGTGTCTTCTTCTTGATCACAAAAGTTACACCTGTTTGAATTTTTACGTACCATTTTTGTATGGACAGCAGCCAAAATTGTATGGAGACTTGTATGGGTGAACCAATGTCACAAAATAGCTTTTTTGTCATAGGGAAGTTTGAACCATATCCAGAAATACAAAAAATAAAAATGGTCAAAATCGGCCGATTTCGTAGAGAATTGCTCATATCTAGAATATTATTTCTCTTCGATTTCGCAAATTTACTTTTTTGGGATCTTTTCGCTAAATTTTAGGGTGGTGCAAAATCTGACTCCAGAGCCATGAATTGTAGAGCGTCCAATTTGCCGTCCTGGGAATAAAAATCCCGGAATTTCCCGAAAAAAATATTTCCCGTTCCCGATATTCAAGCGGAAGTAAAAAGCAATGCAATCCACTTAAACAACCCCCTGATCTTTTGTAGTCTCTGTTGCAAGTTTCTGCTCATTTCCAGGCGTCCGAAGGTTATGTGTGGTGAGTCACCCAAAACCTCTTTTATGCAAATGGACCGACGTTTTACTTCCCCATCCGATAGAAGGCCAGGAGGATAAGGCGGGAATCAAACCCGTGCCCCATAGCAACTTAGGGATCGGCAGCCGAAGCCGCTAACCACCGCGCCACGAGGCCCTCAAGCGGAAGTATACATTACCAATTTGTAACCCCGGGAAATTTGACGCTCTAATGAATTTTTTTTAAAATCACGACTTTTTTTTATATATCGGATCGTATTCATATTTTTTAATAACCTTGAAGACGCATTTTTTGTGGTAATTTTTAAAAATAAAGTTATTTTTAAATGTTCATTTTATCAAGGAAAAGTATCTGCAGAATTTTTTTTTAAAAAAGATGAGAATTAAATAAACTGTTGATCGCACAAGAAGCTGGATGCTCTTAAAAGCCTGTTAAAATTAATATTTAGGATTAGTGAATTTTCACGATTTCGCGGACAGCGTGAAATTCGTAAAATTTCTTTTTTTTCCACGAAATCCCGTGAAATCCGAGAATTTTATGAAATCAATGTATAATTTAGTTTATTCTATTTTAAGTTATATTTTTGGGCATTACAACATTATTTTAGTTTTTGAAATCTGCCGATGTGCTTTGGTTTTTTTTTCTTAGTCCTGTGACATTCCAGCAATATCTGATAATTTGGTTAGATGGTCCTCGTGAAAACTTGAAATTTTCAGCTTGAAAGGTCATTCAGCTTAGAAGCTAAATACATAATTAAGTGTACAACAATCTCTCTGGCTTTTTTACGATTTAATAGGGTATTTTATCATTTTTCACGCTCCGTGAAATTTCCGTGAAATTCATTAATTTTTGAATCGTAAAAATTGCATTTTTAAGCGTGAAACATCACTAAGCCTAATAATAATCTGTGAAACTTGAGTTTTATTTAGTATAACCGATTATTTTTCAACTGACAGTATCTTTTGTTTTAATTTTAAATTTTGTAAATGAAACTTTTGTGAAATTTTCTGTTTAATCAACTAATAATAATTAAGAAATTTGAAAAACATCAGCCTTTTTGAAATGACAGACTTGGTTTTGAAATTTTAAAAGTGTTTTTTTATTGAAATGAACAGAAAATTTCACAGCCTAGATTCCCAAAAAATATGTTTTACGGGTGTGCCTTTCTTTTCCATATCTTAATAAAAAAAAAACCTTTTAAGAAAATGATGTCCTGAAAATTATTAATAAATCAATATAAAATAAATAAATAAATAAAGGAATTTAAAATGATAAAGTTATATAATTATATCCCAAGTTATAACTGAAATTGTTTACTTTAGTCGAGCATGCACGTGTGTCAAACGCGTTCTGACTTGAAATCCCTTTGATCAGTTGTCGCACTTGCAGCAACTACCGGGTCTGTCAAGATAGCATCGATAAGATTTGATTTGTTGCATATGAAGACTGACAACAATGCACGAAGTTTTGTTTTTGGTGTATGTATCAGGAGCGAATTAAAATTATGGGAGTTCTGTGAAAGTAAAAAGGTGAGTCATTGAAAGCTGTACAAAATGGAATTCTCAACTAAATTTGGTTCAAAATGCACGTGTGACAAGATAGCATGACAACGAATAAAACAACGAAGATGTGAGCATGATTGGTCGTAACAGGAGTTGCTTTGCATTTTAGTTTTTAGTAGAATTTAACCCGTGAAAAGACATTTAAAAAAATCAAATTAGAACAGATCAAACCTTTTTGTAGAAATTGTATCATTCACTAAAAAAAACAAAAACGATCCACAATTAAGAATCTTTGTCAGTTTTTATTCCCAAACCCATCTCTCCCCTACACCTTCTGGCCCCTATTTGCTCCCAAACATCCTCCGGCTGTAGTCGGCCAACTTTCTCCTATATCTACTTGTAGGTCCGCACTATTTGATCTAACTTCATGCTGCCGTTATTGTGGCAAAGACCGACCTCGAGTGAACAACGGCCACGGCAAAAGGACACGTACGTCCGTTTGGACCCGGAGTTCACCGGAAGGACACACACACCGGCCGGAACCACACTGGCCTTACCTTAAACGAGGCGAAAAGTCGGCCAAAGAAGTAAACCAACCACTTCAGGACTCCGGGCCTCGGTGTGTCGAACGCTTTTCAAGAGTAATTTGGTAGCAAACTGGGGCTTTTTTTTGTATTTGTTGCTTAAAGTACTGGGTGGGAGAGATTTGGGAGTTTTATTTACTCTTTTTTTCCAAGAAGAGGTGGTCTGTTTTGGAGCGGTTCTTTTTGACCAGTAAGCTGAGGAGCACAATTAAAATTCCCTTCTTTTGTTGTTTTGAATTAAATCGTTTAAATTGTGATCGTTTTCCGGGAAACAATTCCCAAATCTCCATTTCAAATACAGAAAAATGTGGATTCCCAGAAGGAGGCCTGCAATCGACGAGCCGGCTAGACTAAGCCAACAAGCGTGTTGTGGGCGCTGTGGATTCCTGAACTGCGGAAGGTGATGGGTTCGATTCCTGTCTGGCTTGGCAAAGTCAGATCCCTTCAAAGAGCAAATCTGCTCACTGGGAATACTGACCGGTAGGGGATGAGTTTCGACTAACGGCGTGCTGGGTTTCCAATCCAGAGGTCGTGAGTTCGATTCTCGTACCGGTATGATGAAGTTTTTTTTTTTTAAAAAAAAAGAACTACTGTTTACCTTTCTAATGAATGAAGAGATTCGGGTCCATTTATTGATTATCCAGTAATATTAATGAATTCTTAAATACATCAAATTATTAAAAAAAGTTTTATGGTTTAATCACCAGCCGACAGTGAAATTGTGAAAAAGTATAAGTCAGTCCTGAGTATCCGATGGTGGCAGTCCTCTGTTTCCAATGACCGATTCAGAATGGCAGAGAACCTGGCGGTCGAATTCTGGGGTTATTAAACTATAAGAAAGAATCTTGTTCAACCCTAAGTGGATTAATCATTCGCTAGAATGGCCGGTATTTGTCGGTTAGCCTCGCAATAGCAATGTTGCCGGATGGTTGAGGGCATTGTCGTCCTCCATCCTGGAACCAGCAACAACCTGAACCACCTCAAGGCGGGCTAGCAAAATCCACAAGTTCAGCACAAAATAAAGGCGTACTTAATTTTGCCTCACCTCTTCTTCATCTTCTTCTGCTTCTCGATTTCAATTGAATCGATAGCTTCAACCCAACCTCCGGATTCAGCTCGTCGTTCCTTCCCGGAAAAGCCCCCCCCCCCCTCGTTTGAAACCATGTTTATGAGTTGGTGTACCTTGTGCACTCTTCGAAAAAGGCATTTTTTAGGTTAGACGGGGGTGGGCACATTCCATTCATTCGTGCTTATTATGGCGGCCGGCAGCATCCGGAAATTGCTTTCATAGTGGGTTGTACCTTGGGATGTATTTTTTCTTCTTCATTTCTGGTTCAAAACATGAAACGAAGAGTCAAGGAATGGAAACTTTTCGATTTTCTGCAACTTTGCAACATTCGGTCCGGTGGAGGTGTCACAGACAAATAGATTTTCACGATAATTTGTTGTTATATTTTTCTGAACAAACTGTTTAAATGTCTAATTTGCTGAGGAACAAAACCAAGATTGGAGAGGTTGCTGCCACCAATACGTAGAAAAATGAAAACAAAATCTACTCTCAAAAAAAAAAAAAAAAAATCCATCGGCGTGCATTCATTTTAATCGAAACTGTAGGTGTACACAAAGTCTGCATTGGGACAAGGTTGGAGTTGGGATTGTTCAGTGGTAGACTCTATGTTAGTCTACACTTTATTTCCACTAGTTTGGAACTGCCAACTATCACAATTCAGGATCTTTCCAATTAAACAGAACTGGTGGAAATCGAAAAAGAAAACTGATTCAACACTTGATGGCAAGTTAAAACTGATGAATAGTTTTGTTTTTGTGGACTTTTTAGGTCAAGGGAAGATACAGAAAAAGGCTTGTTTTAATATGATTTGAGAAGTATTTTTTGGTGTTTTGTTCATTAATACCTAGGGTCGGTACTTGGTTGGTGAAGAGCACTTTGATTTTGGTGTTTTGTACATTTTCTTACATACCTAAAAATTATTATAATAATATCAAAAATCAGAAAATTCAGGCAAATCACGTAAAAAAAATAAGCATTGCAATATGTAGCCAAATCCTCGACTGCCATTTTTCGACCATATTTTTGTGGGAGTTATCCCTGCAACTTTTCATCTAAAAAAATCTTGTTTAATTGTTTTTATTTTATTCTAAGCAACTCTTTCAGAAAACAGTTTTTATGTTTTGTATTTTTTTATTTTTCTTAAACTTTGTAGGTGCCTTTCTTATGACCAATTAAGTCATTTTGCATTTACCAAACAGCTGTCCATACAAATGGTGTCTTAATACAGGCCAGACTATCCGAAAGCTTTGGATAAATTTTCCTTAGGATAATCGAATCGCAAAAAAAAAACTTTGTCTTATTTTCGATTTTTTGATCTAAAATATGACCGTTAGGGTGCCCAGAAAAAATGACCCCCTGCTCCATAAGCGGAAAACGGTTTATTGGGTTATTTTTAGCATCTAAGCAAATCTTGAGTGAAATTGATTGAGATTAACCCATTGATACCCGGTCCTGAAGTTGATGAACAAAATGTTTTTCATACAAAAATTACTTTTTTTAAATCGCCAATAACTTTTCAGGATCGAGTTTTGTAGCTTTGGTATGTTCTACAAAGTTGTAGAGCATTAAATTTTCAATAAGAATCTCACTTTTGGGAATATTTGGATGTAAGTAGCGCACCCTGCAGACCAAACCGTACGAAAATTGAGTATCAATCGGAAAATGTTGACCGATTTTGCTCATATTTGTCCCAGAGTCCTAAAATAGCTCAAGAAACAATATTCAGCTTGCAGAGCGAGGTTTTGAGAAAAAGTTCCATATTCTGGGCACTCTTATGACCGTTTAACTACTCTAATCTGAAGTGATTATGTTTTTTTTTAAATCCAAGATGGCGACCAAAATGGCGGTGATGATATATTGAAGAAATGCATTTTGTTATGTATTAAGAGGCAGTATTTGTAGATTCTGCTCGGTTTGTTCTAGAGGTCGTATGGAGTTGCTCCGATTTGGATGAAACTTTCAGCGTTTGTTTGTCTATGCATGAGATGAACTCATGCCAAATATGAGCCCTCTACGACAAAGGGAAGTGGGGTAAAACGGGCATTGAAGTTTGAGGTCCAAAACACATGAAAATTCTTAAAATTGCTCGCATTTCCGTAAAACTTCATCAATTCCTACTCTCTTAGATGCATTCGAAAGGTCTTTTGAAGCCCTTCAAAATGTGCTATAGACATCCAGGATTGGTTTGACTTTTTCTCATAGCTTTTGCAAATTACTGTTAAAAATAGATTTTTTTAAAACCTTAATAACTTTTGGCAACAGCCTCCAACACCCATACTCCCATAGGTCAAAAGTTAGGGAATTTCATGGACTATTAGCCTATGGTATTAACTTTTTGGCCAATCGCAGTTTTTCTCATAGTTTTTCGATTTTTCTAGAACAAACATTTTACAACGTTAGTTTTTGCTCTGTAGGCCTCCATAGCGGCACTTTTTGGTCTCAATTTTGACATATTCGGAATCCTCAGAAAATTTTACATTAGATTGAGGTGTTGGAATTTTGAATATGATTGGAAAAAATGCCATTTAGAATTAATTAAAATATTATTTCGAATTTTGTCGGATAAGGGGTAAACAAGTTTTCGCCTACTTGATACAGCATTTGACGTATTGATCACAGGGTAAATAAGATCTATTTCTTTTTTCAAAAATGTTTTATTTAATTATTTTTTAAATCAAAATTACAACTCCAATACTTCTAACTTACGTGAAATTGACCGAGGATTCCGAATATGACAAAATTGAGACCAAAAAGTGCCGTCTTCTTGGCCTACAGGGCAAAAACTAACGTTGTAAAATGTTTGTTCTAGAAAAATCGAAAAACTATGAGAAAAACTGCGATTGGCCAAAAATTTAATACCGAATGCTTATAGTCCATGAAATTCCCTAACTTTTGACCGATGGGAGTATGGGTGTTGGAGGCTGTTGCCAAAAGTTATTAAGGTTTTAAAAAAATCTATTTTTAACAGTAATTTGCAAAAGCTATGAGAAAAAGTCAAACCAATCCTGGATGTCTATAGCACATTTTGAAGGGCTTCAAAAGACCTTTCGAATGCATCTAAGAGAGTAGGAATTGATGAAGTTTTACGGAAATGCGAGCAATTTTAAGATTTTTCATGTTTTTGGACCTCAAACTTCAATGCCCGTTTTACCCCACTTCCCTTTGTCGTAGAGGGCTCATATTTGGCATGAGTTCATCTCATGCATAGACAAACAAACGCTGAAAGTTTCATCCAAATCGGAGCACCTCGATACGACCTGTTTCACATCGGTGAAAAACTCGCTCTTAAGCAATCAACCATTCAAATTTTCAAATTTGGAGTCTCAGAATATCCGGGAACCGTGTTGTAGGGGTAAGCGTGGTTGCCTCTCACCCAGTCGGCTTGGGTTTAATCCCAGACGGTCCCGGTGGCATTTTTCGAGACGAGATTTGTCTGACCACGCCTTCCGTCGGATGGGGAAGTAAATGTTGGCCCCGGTCTAAACTAGAGGGTTAGATCGTTAGCTCAATCCAGGTGTAGGAGTCGTCTCCCTGGGTCCTGCCTAGGTGAAGTCGCTGGTAGGCAGTTGAACTAACAATCCAAAGGTCGTCAGTTCAAATCCCTGGGTGGATGGAAGCATAGGTGTAAAAAGAGGTTTGCAATTGTCTCAACAATCAAGCCATCGGACACCTAGTTTCGAGTAGGAATCTCGCAATCGAGAACGCCAAGGCAATGCTGTAGAGCGAATAATTTGATTTGATTTGATTTCTAGTCTCAGAACTTGAATTTGATGTTAAAAGTAGAAAAATGAAAAAAATATTTTGTTCATGATTCGATTGTCAGAACTTTCATACAATTATTCGGATAATCTAACAACGGATAATCGAGGCTGTCCGTTGCCTCGACTGTCCGATGTTCGATTAGTTGTTAAATAGGAATAGCTGATTAAATTGGAAAGAACAATTAGGGAAAAAGTATTACACTGGCAAAAATACGCATAATTTCACTTTTTAACACAAAATATCGTTTTTTATAATATTATTTTTGGAAATTATAGCTTTTTGATATGTTTGAAATGATCCAATATTTAATTTCTCTTTTTATCAACTGTCACGTTTTGAGCTAGAGACAATTTTATGATTTATTTAAAAAAATATGTTTGTCAATTATATTGCCTCGATTTATTTTAAAATTTATTTTGAAAACTAAAAAGAAGATTTGATTTTTGTATTTTACATCACAAAATTTTTTATTGAATTTTGTTTCATCGCATTTTTTTGTAGTGATATAAATTTAAAAAAAAATATTTTCATTTCATTTAATTCTTTTTTTTTATTTTGTTTTGCATTGTGTGTTGATTTAAAACATAGGACTTCATCTCTCTGAAACAATGGCTGGAAACCATTTAAAGTTGATTTTCCTGCGTTGATAAGCATGAAGCACCTTAAACATAAATTAACCAGATTGAAAAAAAAATGTTTTTTTTTGTAAAATTTCTAGCTACAAAAAAATGCGATGAAACTTTTGGGATATTTTTTAAAGTTACGAAAGCTAGCTCAACTGGTGCATGTGAGAGCTTTTAAAATACATATAAAAATGTCTGAATTTAATCATTTTATCAGTAAATTAGATGTTACACTTTAAAAGTTGAAGGCTTTACATAGGATTTATGTTTTGCAGTTTTGATAATCTGGAATACTTAATTTATCTTGAGAGATCTTTATTAAAATAATAATCGTAAAAAATAAATAATTCAAAACAATGAACAATGAAATAAATTTACAGGGGTCATTCCAGGTTAACTGCCCAAGTAATTTTTTTTTTCCAGGAGTTCTACAAGAGCTCTTTAAGATAGCTACAGCATAGCAGTTCCAAACTCCTGAAGAAGTTTTGAAGAGAATTTTATCCTACCGCGGTCCAAACTGCTATGCTGTAGCTATCTTGAAGAGCTCTTGTAGAACTCCTGGAAAAAAATGCTACTTGGGTGAGTACACTTTTGGACTCGACCTTCTCCGATTTGGACCAAACTTGGAGGGTACGTTCATCTATTGACAGTTATCAGAAATCCCAATTTTAGAGCTGTTTGGACCATCCCTCTATGTTTGACACCGCTTTTTTGACGATTTTCTAAAAAACTTTTTTTCTTTTAATCATAACATTGCAACTATTTAAGCAAAAGACTTTCTACAGGTTGCATTCAATAGAAAATTGTCCAAGGAATTCGATTAAAATAAAGTTTTAACCCTTAATTGCTCTCCAACATAATATTTTTGCGTTTAAAGTTAAAACAATCACTTTTGACTATTTTCTTAAACTTTTATTTTTTTTTATTTCATCCCCATTGTGTTCCCCGGACAGTTTTACATAATAATCAATGTAAACCTCAAACTAAGATTTTTTTCCTCGGTCCCAACCTGGTCGCAGCACCTAAAAGGACCTTATAAAAATAAGTTATGAACAAAAAAAACTCAAACTAAAATGAAATGTTGGCGGGAAACAGCGATTTTACTGAAAATAGTTCGATTTAACACACTTTGTTTGCTTGTATGCCTTTAGTAAAGTTTTTGGCTTGACATTCGCGTTTTAGTAGACCGAACAACGTAGCTTAGTGGTAACTCTTTAGTTTTTTAAGTGGTAGATCGGGGTTCAAATCCCGGCTCGGACCAACACAACTGGTGATCATTTCTCTTCTGGATTCGATTGTTTAGTAACGGGAAGGTAGTGTAGCGAGGAGCTATTGAATAGTTAGCATTATGGATTTGTACCACGCGGTAGGGGGTGCTACAATGGTCAATTCGTTATTCTGAGACAATATGACTGTTGCCTGGTACAATAAAAAATATCTGAGAACGTAAATTTCTACACTGTGCTCCAAGGCTACGCCCTCACAGACCATACAGAATTTACTATATGAAAAATAAAAAGAAAACATTGAGCTAGGAAACTACGAAAATAAGTGCCTTAAAATAGTTAGTTACCTTACTCTTGATATTCATCGAAATGCCGCTTAAGTGCGCTAAGTTTGTGGGCGCTCCGTATTTATAAGATAGCTGTATCCATTCTGAATAAAAATTTTTACTGCAAAACACTGTAAATTGAACGAAGTTGCGTTCAAAATCCATAACTTTAAATCGAAATGCCTGTATCGATTTCTTCGCCGGCATAAAAATAAACAAGCCAGGAAAAAACTCCTCCTCCCCTTAAATCGAGCTCCATAACGAGCCATGAAATTGAAGGTGATAACAAAAGTTATGATAGCAGCAGCACGGCGAAGGAGGCAAAGAGCATCTTCCAATATGAGAAAGTACGACATAATCGATGATTACGATGGTGATGTGGAATTCCTGTAAAGATGATGATGATGGTGGTGATGATGCTGATGTGATTGTCAACCATGGCAACTCCCTGGTGTGTGCCACCGTTATGAGAGAGGAAAAGCCAGGTGATTTTTCAAACAGTCACTTTGGAGTGATTCTCAGCCTCATACCAGATATAAGGGATTGCTCTTTTAGATATGGATTCACTTGTGTCTTTTGGGAATATTCGTTGATGACGTAACGAGGTTATATTATGTTAAAATTATGATTTCTGAGAAATCTTGTTAATAACATTCTTGGTAAGATTCTATTTTGAAACATTTTTTCTCTTATTTTAAAAGAGACATGACAAAACCGAACAACTTTTCTTGAAGTAACGTTATTCCCGAAAGTCCCCAAATATTGACGGAGAACCAGTACTTGTCCTCGATGTTTCGTTAGGCCCAAGACTTGGTGAAGTCTATAGTCGAGTGAATATCTACTTCAAGCCTTCTTGGATCGAAGTCGTACGTCCTATGTGCACATATTTTGTACCATTTCACAGCATCAGATTCCCCCAACGGCAGAAATCCATTTCCAAAGCGAAGAATCTTTCTGCTCATATTGTTGTCAAGCTGGGTGAATGCATCGGCTTCTGGGTTGGCCTGATATGGCAAGTTCTCTGGAAATCAATAACATTCAGAATGGAGTTTGCTGTGAGGCTGCTATCGTCCAAAAAGTACAATGTGCAACCATTCCAGTTTCATTTTATTCATCAATCTGATTAAAGTGTACAGAAGAGCAAAGACATCTTTTGGAAAGACCACAACTCAAATGGAAATGAGTCTGTTTTCTTAAGAAATGCTCTCATTGAAGTGAGGACCGAATATTGAAGAAATGGATCCAGTCTGAGGACGGGTCTTGGTAATATTCTTGCGTAAAAAAAGAAGAAGACATCAATATACGGCTGGCTGGAGTAACATAATTTCAGGACTTCTTCTGAAGCTGAATGGCATATTGAAACGAGATGGTATTGTTCAAACAAGTCGAAGTTGCAGCATTGAACTTCGACGTTCGATTGGTACAATATATTTCGATTTAAAACGTCATGGAATTTTAGAGTTTCTTGCGGAGAAATCATTCTGGTACAATGTATAATAGAACAAACACATTTTATAGCCCTTCCCAAAAGCCAGCAAACGGAAGAGACAGTTTATGTCCCTGGCGAGAGCTCAACTTCAGGTCTACTAACTGGCAGCAACAGAATGCCCCAAAGCTCGGAGAATCACCTGTCTAGTTGTTTCGACCGAAAAACCACAATTTTAGTGGAAAACACACAAAACAACATGAAAAGAGTTTTCAGCTTCAGCTGAGAATGCCTTTTAACGTGATACATTTTGCAAATCCTGACTTTTTCCAGAGCGGTGGTGGTTCACCAGAGGCCACATGGCAGCTTTTGCCACTGAAAGGGGTGGTCTTCCGGCAAAAGTCATTCTAATGCACATCGGAAAAGCAACAAAAAAAATGAGCAAAAAAAAACGAGGAAATCTCGTGTTTCCTTTTCCCATGTCAGCGTGGCGACTAACGACCGATTCCTCCCCCGTAACACCCAGCACCCCAAAAGTGTTGTGGGTGATGTTTCCCCCCCCCCCCCTCCCCGCTCCCTCACGGCACAGAAAAAGCGCGCGTTTTGCCAACTCCGGGAGGGAATATAAATATTTCAGCTTCACCCGCGAGTTGGGCTTCTCTCGCTCTGGGTTTTGCCATCTGCATTTTCACGATCAATGCTCCACCCGTTTGTTGGCGTTGGAAATGCTCTTTGGGTTTTGGGTGGGAATTTTAGAAAAAGCGCAACCAATCCCATCGTGGTGATGGCGCTTGGTATTCCCGGTGTAAGAGCTTTGGGGAAATCGGATTTAATGGAGACCCCCTGCGCGAAGTGAGACAAAAAAGTCTTTTTGAAACATTCACTTGATATGGTCAATGCTTCCGTTTCAAATGAGTATAATTGAGTTTGATTTTTTGTATATTTTGACAAAGGACTTTGTCTTAAAGCTCTATCTGCGGTGTCAATGCAAAATTTTTCGAAAATGTAGCGTTACCGTCGCATTCCCTCGGCGTGACATTCTGTTTCTGTTGCGTGGATGCCGTGCCAACTATTTAAGCTAAAAGTTAGCCTCTGGAGGATTTAGTGTCCATCAGACTTTCATCAAAGACAGACCTTACGTTGGGATTTTTATTGCTCACACACACACGCACACGTTGAAAGAAACAGGTGGTGAACGAACTTGAGAGGAGGTCAAGAAGTTATTGACGGTTGCCAGAGCAGTCACCGGAATACCGAAATGATTGGGAACAAATTGGTAGAGTATCGGCCACACCCGGAGTGGCCAGTGCCCTGAGGAAGGTTCTCCCGGGAGGAAATTTACGGAACCATACAGATTTGGGCAATATGGGTATCAAAATTCATGGTTTTTGATACTGGTAATGAACATGGCCATTTTGGCAGGATTGGCCACACCCGGAGTGGCCATTGCCCTCAGGGAAGGTTCTACCGGGAGGACATTTACGGAACCATACGACTTGGGGCAATATGCATATCAAAATTCATGGTTTTTGATACTGGTGATAAAAATGGCCATTTTGACAGGATTGGCCACACCCGGAGTGGCCATTGCCCTGATGGAAGGTTCTCCCGAGAGGACATTTACGTAACCATACAGATTTGAGCAATATGGGTATCAAAATTCATGGTTTTTGATACTGGTAATGAAAATGGCCATTTTGACAGGATTGGCCACACCCGGAGTGGCCATTGCCCTGAGGAAGGTTCTCCCGGGAGGACATTTACGGAACCATACAGATTTGAGCAATATGGGTATCAAAATTCATGGTTTTTGATACTGGTAATGAAAATGGCCATTTTGACAGGATTGGCCACACCCGGAGTGGCCATTGCCCTGATGGAAGGTTCTCCCGAGAGGACATTTACGTAACCATACAGATTTGGGCAATATGGGTATCAAAATTCATGGTTTTTGATACTGGTAATGAAAATGTTTATTTTGACAGGATTGGCCACACCCGGAGTGGCCATTGCCCTGAGGGAAGGTTCTCCCGGGAGGACATTTACGGAACCATACAGATTTGGGCAATATGGGTATCAAAATTCATGGTTTTTTTAAACTGGTAATGAAAATGACCATTTTGACAGGATTGGCCACACCCGGAGTGGCCATTGCCCTCAGGGAAGGTTCTACCGGGAGGACATTTACGGAACCATACGACTTGGGGCAATATGCATATCAAAATTCATGGTTTTTGATACTGGTGATAAAAATGGCCATTTTGACAGGATTGGCCACACCCGGAGTGGCCATTGCCCTGATGGAAGGTTCTCCCGAGAGGACTTTTACGGAACCATACAGATTTGAGCAATATGGGTATCAAAATTCATGGTTTTTGATACTGGTAATGAAAATGGCCATTTTGACAGGATTGGCCACACCCGGAGTGGCCATTGCCCTGATGGGAGGTTCTCTCGAGAGGACATTTACGGAACAATACAGATTTGGGCAATATGGGTATCAAAATTCATGGTTTTTGATACTGGTAATAAAAATAGCCAATTTGACAGGATTGGCCACACCCGGAGTGGCCATTGCTCTAAGGAAAGGTTCTCCCGGGAGGAAATTTACGGAACCATACAGATTTGGGCAATATGGGTATCAAAATTCATGGTTTTTGATACTGGTGATAAAAATGGCCATTTTGACAGGATTGGCCACACCCGGAGTGGCCATTGCCCTGATGGAAGGTTCTCCCGAGAGGACATTTACGTAACCATACAGATTTGAGCAATATGGGTATCAAAATTCATGGTTTTTGATACTGGTAATGAAAATGGCCATTTTGACAGGATTGGCCACACCCGGAGTGGCCATTGCCCTGAGGGAAGGTTCTCCCGGGAGGACATTTACGGAACCATACAGATTTGGGCAATATGGGTATCAAAATTCATGGTTTTTTTAAACTGGTAATGAAAATGACCATTTTGACAGGATTGGCCACACCCGGAGTGGCCATTGCCCTCAGGGAAGGTTCTACCGGAAGGACATTTACGGAACCATACGACTTGGGGCAATATGCATATCAAAATTCATGGTTTTTGATACTGGTGATAAAAATGGCCATTTTGACAGGATTGGCCACACCCGGAGTGGCCATTGCCCTGATGGAAGGTTCTCCCGAGAGGACTTTTACGGAACCATACAGATTTGAGCAATATGGGTATCAAAATTCATGGTTTTTGATACTGGTAATGAAAATGGCCATTTTGACAGGATTGGCCACACCCGGAGTGGCCATTGCCCTGATGGGAGGTTCTCTCGAGAGGACATTTACGGAACAATACAGATTTGGGCAATATGGGTATCAAAATTCATGGTTTTTGATACTGGTAATAAAAATAGCCAATTTGACAGGATTGGCCACACCCGGAGTGGCCATTGCTCTAAGGAAAGGTTCTCCCGGGAGGAAATTTACGGAACCATACAGATTTGGGCAATATGGGTATCAAAATTCATGGTTTTTGATACTGGTAATGAAAATGGCCATTTTGACAGGATTGGCCACACCCGGAGTGGCCATTGCCCTGAGGGAAGGTTCTCCCGGGAGGACATTTACGGAACCATACAGATTTGAGCAATATGGGTATCAAAATTCATGGTTTTTGATACTGGTAATGAAAATGGCCATTTTGACAGGATTGGCCACACCCGGAGTGGCCATTGCCCTGATGGAAGGTTCTCCCGAGAGGACATTTACGTAACCATACAGATTTGGGCAATATGGGTATCAAAATTCATGGTTTTTGATACTGGTAATGAAAATGTTTATTTTGACAGGATTGGCCACACCCGGAGTGGCCCTGAGGGAAGGTTCTCCCGGGAGGACATTTACGGAACCATACAGATTTGGGCAATATGGGTATCAAAATTCATGGTTTTTTTAAACTGGTAATGAAAATGACCATTTTGACAGGATTGGCCACACCCGGAGTGGCCATTGCCCTCAGGGAAGGTTCTACCGGGAGGACATTTACGGAACCATACGACTTGGGGCAATATGCATATCAAAATTCATGGTTTTGATACTGGTGATAAAAATGGCCATTTTGACAGGATTGGCCACACCCGGAGTGGCCATTGCCCTGATGGAAGGTTCTCCCGAGAGGACTTTTACGGAACCATACAGATTTGAGCAATATGGGTATCAAAATTCATGGTTTTTGATACTGGTAATGAAAATGACCATTTTGACAGGATTGGCCACACCTGAAGTGATTGTACGGTAGGAACTACTTCAGAACCTTCCCCCAGGGCAATGGCCACTATGGGTGTGGCCAATTCTGTAAAAATGGCCATTTTCAAAATTTATTTCCTGTTTTAAAAACCATGAATTTAGATGCCAATATTGCCTCAATTTGTATGGTTCCGTAAATGTCCTCCCGAGAGAACCTTCCCCTCAGGGCAATGGCCCACTCCGGGTGTGGCCTGACAGAAATAGCCATTTTCATTACCAGTATCAAAACCATGAATTTTGATACCCATATTGCCCCAATTTGTTTGGTTCGATAAATGTCCCCAGCAGAACCTTCCCAGGGCCATGGCCACTCCGGTTGTGGCCAATATCCTACCAATTTGGTTCAAACTCCATTGCCCTCAAATCATTCTGGTTTTCGGGTGACCGTCCTAACAATCTTCATTAGAACAGAATTCCTGCCAAGTTGGTGCACAACCTGTATCTATCATTGTGTGGATGTGTGTTTTTGAGCAATAAAATTACCACCGTGGAACCGTCTTTGACGAAACCTCGATAGGCACTGAAATTGGTCAGAGGCTATCTGTTAACTTATATAGTTTGCATGAAATGTGGCAACAGTGATGCAACATTCTCGCGTGACTGTTTCAAGAAAGCAGGAGACGAGGCAAAATTTGCGCCATGTTGCCGCATTTCATGCGAACTATATAAGCTAACAGATAGCCTCTGACCAATTTCAGTGCCTACCGAGGTTTCGTCAAAGACGGATCCACGGTGTTAATTGTATTGCTCAAACACACACATGCATACATTGAAAGTCACAGGTTTTGCACCAACTTGGGAGGAATTCTGTTAAAATGAAGATTGTTAGGACGGTCACCGAGAAACCAGAAAGATTTGGGGCAATGGGGTTGGGACCATACTGGAAGTATATTTGCCACAGCCTGGAGCGGCCAGTACACTGGGGAAGGTTCCACTTTAACGAACCATTTGACTTGAGGCAATATGGGTATCAAAATTCATGGTTTTGATACTGGACATGACATTTGCAAATGGCATCAAATTCATAACATTTTAATTATAACATAAAACTAAATTAAGTTGCTTTTTCATTTCATTTTAATACAAGAGATTGAACGCTGGCTAAATTTAAAGCCGATTAAATGGACCAGCTCACGCAGGTCATTCTTCAATGATCAAAGTATTCGTCGCTCACTTCGTAGCTGGGGAACCACGGGAATGAGGGTCGCGAGCCGGACAATGCTGCCGAACGTTTGCATGAAGTAGGACACGACCTGCAAGTTGGGCTGCCTTTTCAGGGCCACCGCTTCCGATGCTCATTCTCCACCGTCCATACCGCGCAATCTTGATCGGCGTATTGGTGCACTCCTGGGACGTGTAGACCAACGAATTCTCCACCGGTATCTGCATCAGTTCCAGGCAGTACATTAGGCCACGAATCTCCAATGGCAGAGAGATGGATGTATCGTTGCTGAATTCCACATCCGGTAACGGAGACTAGGGGGGATTGTCGGTGTTAACCGTTTACGCGACTGGCGACATTGGTGAATCTCCCAGTGGTGGCTCAGGTTTCAGCTCAAGGGTAGCGTAATCGAATTGCAGTGCTGGCTCGTTTTCTCCGGCTAACCCCCTACGATGTTCAACACCCGGTCGTCGGCCTCTTCGTCTTCAGTGGCCCTGGCCAAGTCGTTGACATCCTCGCCAAGCCAAACGTCCATGTAGTGCTTCTTGTTTTCGTCGCTGTCGGGTAGATAAGCGAGGTTGAATTCTATTTGTTGGGACCGCACAGGTTGGATTCTTCACCTGCGGAAAATGTGGAACATCAACTGCGGCTCGTGGAACTTCAACTGCTTCTACCGCAGGCGGTGAATCTGGCCATTTCAATTGAAGAAGTGTTAATCCGGTGACCTCACCAAAGACACATGTTTATTCCTCGGTTCGTAGGAAGGTGTGGCCAATCCTGCCAAAATGGCCATTTTCATTACCAGTATCAAAAACCATGAATTTTGATACCCATAATGCCCAATTTGTATGGTTCCATAAATGTCCACTCAGGAGAACCTTCCCTCAGGGCAATGGCCACTCCGGGTGTGGCCAATCGTGTCAAAATGGCCATTTTCATTACCAGTATCAAAAACCATGAATTTTGATACCTATATTGCCCCAATTTGTATGGTTCCATAAATGTCCTCCCGGGAAAACCTTTCCCAGGGCACTGGCCACTCCGGGTGTGGCCAATCGTGCCAAAATGGCCATTTTCATTACCAGTATCAAAAACCATACATTTTGATACCCATATTGCCCCAATTTGTATGGTTCCATAAATGTCCTTCCGGAAGAACCTTCCCTCAGGGCCATGGCCTCTCCGGGTACGGCCAATCGTGTCAAAATGGCCATTTTCATTACCAGTATCAAAAACCATAAATTTTGATACCCATATTGCCCAAATCTGTATGGTTCCATTAATGTCCTCCCGGGAGAACCTTCCCTCAGGGCAATGGCCACTCCGGGTGTGGCCAATCCTGTCAAAATGGCCATTTTCATTACCAGTTTAAAAAACCATGAATTTTGATACCCATATTGCTCAAATCTGTATGGTTCCGTAAATGTCCTCCCGGGAGAACCTTCCCTCAGGGCAATGGCCACTCCGGGTGTGGCCAATCCTGTCAAAATGGCCATTTTCATTACCAGTTTAAAAAACCATGAATTTTGATACCCATATTGCTCAAATCTGTATGGTTCCGTAAATGTCCTCCCGGGAGAACCTTCCCTCAGGGCAATGGCCACTCCGGGTGTGGCCAATCCTGTCAAAATGGCCATTTTCATTACCAGTTTAAAAAACCATAAATTTTGATACCCATATTGCCCAAATCTGTATGGTTCCATTAATGTCCTCCCGGGAGAACCTTCCCTCAGGGCAATGACCACTCCGGGTGTGGCCAATCCTGTCAAAATGGCCATTTTCATTACCAGTTTAAAAAACCATGAATTTTGATACCCATATTGCTCAAATCTGTATGGTTCCGTAAATGTCCTCCCGGGAGAACCTTCCCTCAGGGCAATGGCCACTCCGGGTGTGGCCAATCCTGTCAAAATGGCCATTTTCATTACCAGTATCAAAAACCATGAATTTTGATACCCATATTGCCCCAAATTGTATGGTCCCGTAAAAGTCCTCCCGGGAGAACCTTCCCTCAGGGCAATGGCCACTCCGGGTGTGGCCAATATCCTAAAAGTTTAGTCCCAACACCATTGCCCCAAATCATTCTGGTTTTCGGGTGACCGTTCTATCTTCATTAGAACAGAATTCCTCCCAAGTTGGTGCACAACCTGTGTCTATCAATGTGTGGATGTGTGTGTCTGAGCAATAAAATTACCACCGTGGATCCGTCTTTGACGAAACCTCGTAAGGTACTGAAATTTTCTGAGGCTATCTGTTAGCTTAAATAGTTCGCATGAAATGTGGCAACCATGGTGCAACATTCTCGCGTGACAGTTCCACGAAAGCAAGAGACAAGGCAAAATTTGCACCAGGTTGCCACATTTCATGCGAACTATTTAAGCTAACAGATAGCCTCAGAAAATTTCAGTACCTTACGAGGTTTCGTCAAAGACGGATCCACGGTGGTAATTTTATTGCTCAGACACACACATCCACACATTGATAGACACAGGTTGTGCACCAACTTGGGAGGAATTCTGTTCTAATGAAGATAGAACGGTCACCCAAAACCAGAATGATTTGGGGCAATGGTGTTGGGACTAAACTTTAGGATATTGGCCACACCCAGTGGGGAAGGTTCTCCGGGAGGACTTTTACGGGACCATACAATTTGGGGCAATATGGGTATCAAAATTCATGGTTTTTAAACTGGTAATGAAAATGGCCATTTTGACAGGATTGGCCACACCCGGAGTGGCCATTGCCCTGAGGGAAGGTTCTCGGGAGGACATTTACGGAACCATACAGATTGAGCAATATGGGTATCAAAATTCATGGTTTTTGATACTGGTAATGAAAATGGCCATTTTGACAGGATTGGCCACACCCGGAGTGGCCATTGCCCTGAGGGAAGGTTCTCCCGGGAGGACATTTACGGAACCATACAGATTTGAGCAATATGGGTATCAAAATTCATGGTTTTTAAACTGGTAATGAAAATGGCCATTTTGACAGGACTGGCCACACCCGGAGTGGCCATTGCCCTGAGGAAGGTTCTCCCGGAAGGACATTTACGGAACCATACAGATTTGAGCAATATGGGTATCAAAATTCATGGTTTTTAAACTGGTAAGGAACCATACAGATTTGAGCAATATGGGTATCAAAATTTATGGTTTTTGATACTGGTAATGAAAATGGCCATTTTGACAGGATTGGCCACACCCGGAGTGGCCATTGCCCTGAGGGAAGGTTCTCCCGGGAGGACATTTACGGAGCCATACAGATTTGAGCAATATGGGTATCAAAATTCATGGTTTTTGATACTGGTAATGAAAATGGCCATTTTGACAGGATTGGCCACACCCGGAGTGGCCATTGCCTTGAGGGAAGGTTCTCCCGGAAGGACATTTACGGAACCATACAGATTTGAGCAATATGGGTATCAAAATTCATGGTTTTTGATACTGGTAATGAAAATGACCATTTTGACCGGATTGGCCATTGCCCTGAGGGAAGGTTCTCCCGGAAGGACATTTACGGAACCATACAGATTTGGGCAATATGGGTATCAAAATGTATGGTTTTTGATACTGGTAATGAAAATGGCCATTTGACAGGATTGGCCACACCCGGAGTGGCCATTGCCCTGAGGGAAGGTTCTCTCGGGAGGACATTTACGGAACCATACAAATTGGGGCAATATTTGATACCCATATGCATGGTTATTTAAACTGGTAATGAAAATGATCATTTTGACATGATTGGCCACACCCGGAGTGGCCATTGCCCTGAGGGAAGGTTCTCCCGGGAGGACATTTACGGAACCATACAAATTGGGGCAATATTTGATACCCATATGCATGGTTATTTAAACTGGTAATGAAAATGATCATTTTGACAGGATTGGCCACACCCGGAGTGGCCATTGCCCAGAGGGAAGGTTCTCCCGGGAGGACATTTACGGAACCATACAGATTTGGGCAATATGGGTATCAAAATTCATGGTTTTTGATACTGGTAATGAAAATGGACATTATGACAGGATTGGCCACACCCGTAGTGGCCATTGCCCTGAGGGAAGGTTCTCCCGAGTTTTCCGAAACATGCTTGTTTTGGCAATATTTTCGTTTTTTGGCAATTTATTTCCACAGAGGTGCCAATTATTGAAAATATTAAATAAGAATTAATTATTAAAGATTAAATAAATTGGCAAAGAATTTAAAAATATAAATAAAAATGGATTTACTTTTTAGAGTTTTGTACAAAGTTCTTTGTCATATTGGTCATGTAGAACATAACCACCTGCACCTTTTTATACATAGCAGTTGAATTTAGAATTACTAATTAATTTTGCAGTCCAAACTAGAAAATCCGAAGGTTTGGAAAAAATTCACTTCGGATAATTGAAACATGAAAAAACTCATTTTTTGTTGCCTTATTTTTGATTTTCGAGCTACTCCTAAGTGATTTGGATTTTTTTTTAAATGCAAATCTGGTGACGAAATATTGATAAAATAGATCTGGTAATCCACAAATCATATTTGACTGAAATGGGGTCGGAGAACTTGAACTTGTTGTACCGTAAAGATTATTCTGAATGTTTTTCCGCAGAATGAAGAGTACAAATTAAACACGTAGTAAATTTGGATGGTGTCAGCTCTACCGAGCTTCGGTGACTCATTTCTACGTCAAAGAACGTTTGCATCAATCGGATTGGGAGCGTTCTTTTATTTCGTAACGCAGTAGGGGGAGGGGGGGTCGGAGGCCGTGTTACGCTCCATACAAAATTTTTAAAATTTGTATGGAAATTTTGTTACGAGGGGGGGGGGGAGGGAGGGGGTCTAAAAGTCCGATTACGCGTTACGTAATAAAAGAACGCTCCCATTCAAACGTATTTTCACTCAAAAAACCTTTCACCACATTGTCGCATGAAAATTCAGGTGGCAGCCAATTTTTGGCCCATAACAACGTTTTACATGACTCATGCAACTGTCACAGTGCAATCATGTCAAGACTGCATAATTTTCACGCAGCCTACACTCACACAATCAGATGCTGCGTGAAATTCATGCCTGAAAAATTGGAGGCGTGGCCTGGGGTCAGCTGATTTTTTATTTGCATGAAGTTCATGTCACTGCTGCATGAAAACTGGTATGGAAAAAATCCATCAACCTTTTCATGCAACATTGAGGTGAAAAGTTTGTTGGTGTAAGTGCACAGTGAGGTTGGTTGGGAGGTTGCATGAATTTCCTGTCTGAAAATTTTTAGTTCAGGTTGGCGCTGCTAAGGATCGTCAGTTTGCTTTTGATGCTCGTCGCGGTGACTTCGTGTTTGGATCGCGGACTCTGATTTTGAAGCGGATTTGTTGGACACTTCAATGGTGAGGATTGCTTTTCAATTTAATTAAAAAATAAGCTAATTATCAATGCGTTCGTGTTTTGCAGGAGGCGAGCAGTACATCGATGGAAAATCCTTGTGTAACGATACTGACTGTTGCCGAAAGACTCTCAACGAACTACGGTATCGATTATGACTCGTCTTGCGTGCCTGTGACTGAAGACCATGTAAGGCCGAACGTGATAATTTTTTTTGTGAATTTTTGTTCTAGCCAAGTGTTGATTTTTGATGTGACGTGTGCCATTGCCCACTGAGAATTTTGGCTCGAGTCTCGAGATCGAGCCTGAATCGAGTCGAGGCTCGAGCCAAAATTCTTAGTGGGTGTGAGTGCTGTTAAGCTGTTAATTAAGAATTTGTGTTGAAAAATAAAAATACAAGCTAATTTGGCCTTGCTTTTAAAAAAAAAGTATCTTAATCCCTTATCCAAAAAGTCCAATTAATTTAGAGTACTTTTCCAAAAGTTCTTAATGTCAGTTTTTTTAATATTTGACATTACGAACTTTTGAAAAAGTACTGTAGATTGAAAAATCAATGAATACAATGAACCTAGGAGCATGTGCTTTCCACAACGACATCATGTAAGTGTTGCCTGAAGCATCAGGCTATTTTTACGGGAAATTCATGCAAGTTTGACATGATGCAAAAGTGAACAGCCATCAAGGGCCCGTGCGCATGTATTAGTTTGCCACCGGGAGTTCACGTCAAGGTTGCATGAATAACTAAATGGAAAAAAACCACATATATTTTCATGCAACTTTGTGGTGAACAGTTTTTTGAGTGTTGAACATCCGATCCTTGTCAAATGGACAAAGACCCAGCGCGTATTTAGTTATATAAAAGGTAGTAACTGCCCAAGTAACATTTTTTCCGGGAGTTCTACAAGAGCTCTTCAAGATAGCTACAGCATAGCAGTTTGGATCGCGGTAGGATAAAACTCTCTTCAAGTACTCTTCCAAACTCCTGAAGAAGTTTTGAAGAGAATTTTATCCTACCGCGGTCCAAACTGCTATGCTGTAGCTATCTTGAAGAGCTCTTGTAGAATTCCTGGAAAAAAATGTTACTTGGGTGTATTCCTAATTTCAGTCATAGCTCACCAAGCTGTGATGGTGTAGTGGTTAGCATTTTTGCTTACCAATCCAAAGGACGGGGGATCGAATCCCACCTCGAGCGACTTTGATGTTTCGTTCATATTCATTATTTCAAGTATTTTTAAGTCTTAAACTTTCTCGTTGGGAGCGGATCTAAAATTGTGTTAGTTTACGATTTTTCCTGGTAATGCCACTTTTTCAGTCTTAAAGTAATATTTCACTCAAACCCCGATAGTGTGACACGAACTGTTGTCAAAAAAACGGGGTCACTTTTTAGTTTAACACCCCTTTTACACGGAATTCACACACACTATCAAACGTTCGTTTTGATAGCATGCGTGAGCGCCGTGTAAAAAGTGACAGTTCGTCACTTTTTAGTTTGCCTTTGACCAACCAACGGGGTAAAAACTAAAAAAGTGTCAAATGTAATTTCTCTCCAAAAATGTATAAGGTTAATTCTCCGCCAACTCACACAGCAGTTGAACCCACCCCTTTTCGATTTGCGTGGAACTTTGTCCTAAGAGGTAACTTTTGTCCCTGATCACGAATCCGAGGTCCGTTTTTTGATATCTCGTGACGGTGGGTAGGTACGACCCCTTCCATTTTTGAACATGCGAAAAAAGAGGTGTTTTTCAATAATTTGCAGCCTGAAATGGTGATGTAAAATTGTACGCCCAATTTGATGGCGTATTCAGAATTCTGAAAAAACGTATTTTTCATCGAAAAAAACACTTAAAAAAGTTTAAAAAACTCTGCCATTTTCAGTTACTTGACTGTACAAAATTTTGGAACATGTCTTTTTATGGGAAATTTAATGTACTTTTCGAATCTACATTGACCCAGAAGGGTGATTTTTTTATTTAGAACAAAAAAAATCATTTTGAAATTCCGTGTTTTTTCTAACTTTGCAGGGTTGTTTTTTAGAGTGTAACAATATTCTACAAAGTCGCGACAGACACGGACGACGAAAAAGAGAAACGAAAAAAGTAACTTTTTCAAAACTTTTTTTTGTAAAATCGCGATAACTCGAGATGTTTATTAGCAAACCCCTTATGTTTACATATCAAAATTTTTGTAATTGTCTGCTCTACAACTTCGTAGAACATTATTACACTCTATAGAATAACACTGCAAAGTTAGAAAAAACTCGAAATTTTACACCCAACTGGCAGTCGCATGATTGTGATGCACGGCGGCATGAAAGTATATCAGATTCTGCATGAAATCTGTCCTCATGCATTTTTTGCGATATAGGAGTATGACATTTTTGCCCGTTACCGACAATTATCGACATTACCGACGGCTTTTTGGTTGTATTTCACAAAAAAAAAACTTAGTAGAAGGAGGATTGAATCACCAACTTCTTGGTTATTGATCCGACACGCTACCACCGCGCCATGGACGCTTGATGAAAAGTGAGTGAAAGAGCACCAACATATGCTTCTCTTTGGAGTGTTGCTCGGGGACGGGCTAGCATTATATGTGTTGGTAAGAACTGCAGATCGCTGAAATTTTTACACGCGGGCAAAAATGATCTACGGGCTTGCTGCAAAAAATGTTATAAAATATGACATTTTCTGCAGCAAATCCAATGTTGCAGATTTTGAGATATATTTTTCCTTTGGGTGTAGAATGAAAAATTTTGTTCTAAATGGAAAAATGACCCTTCTGGGTCAATGTTGATTCGAATAGTACATTGAATTTCCCTTAAAATGACATGTTCCAAATTTTGTTACAGTCAAGTAACAAAAAATGGCAAGGTTTTTAATTTTTTTAGTGTTTTTTATGAAAAATGCTTTTTTTCGGAATTTTGAATACGTCATCAAATTGGACGTCTAATTTAACATAAAAGTCCCTTTGACACCAAATTTCTATCGCATCACCGCTTCAGGCTTCAAATTATTGAAAAACACCTCTTTTTCGCATGGTCAAAAATGGACGGGGTCGTACCACCGCTCCGTCACTAGATATTAAAAAAACGGACCTTGGATTCGTGATCAGGGACAAAAAATACCCCTTAGGACAAAGTTATACGCAAATCGAAGAGGGATCGGGGCAACTTTTCCCGATTTCGTTTGACTTCTAAAAGCTGTTAACCCTCTACAATCCAACCCCGCCTCTAGACGGGCTTCGATTTAAAATATCGCCAAAATTCCATGTTTCAACCAATGTTTGATCTTTAAAAAGCATCGGAAACAAGAACTCTTAAAGTTTTAGATAATTTCAGAGTTGGATGTTTTGCTTTTTTATGTGACTTTGCCAAAGTTTTTAAAATGTCATATTTTAGGAGTCAACTTTGGCTGCGTTTTTTACTAACATTTGCTATAATTTAATTGAAAAAACCGATTTAATCCTACCAGGGGTGAGATAGAGCCTTTCTTAAGGTGAAGCCGTTGATCATTTTCGAAGAATATTAATCATCACTATAAAATATTCTGTATTAACTTCAATTTAACGAATTTCAGCACCAAAATGAATCAGCATGTGCCGGCTGTTGCCTTCTTGAAGCCACTGAAAGAATTTTTGATCTAAATCAATTGTGCTTCAAAATTTATATAATTTTGTGGCACAGTCATTGACGTCCTAGTTGGCAATCATTGATTAATGACGATTTCCATAACTTTGCAAGGAATGGGATAATCGTTACCAAAAGGAATCAGCATGTGTAGGACACTATTCTAAGCAACTTGTTGAAGGAATTTTGTCAAAATATTGAAAGCGACGCAAAAATTATATCTTTGAACGAAAAATCATGACAATGATGGAAGTCTTCACGTTAATAAAAAAAAACTTCCTTCAATTCATAACATCGACTTGATACAAAAAATCTTAGGATGAAAGCAAGGTATTATTAATGATGTGTTTTCTAAAAGAAATTGAAAAGGTGCAGGTGGTTATGTTCTACATGACCAATATGACAAAGAACTTTGTACAAAACTCTAAAAAGTAAATCCATTTTTATTTATATTTTTAAATTCTTTGCCAATTTATTTAATCTTTAATAATTAATTCTTATTTAATATTTTCAATAATTGGCACCTCTGTGGAAATAAATTGCCAAAAAACGAAAATATTGCCAAAACAAGCATGTTTCGGAAAACTCGGGAGAACCTTCCCTCAGGGCAATGGCCACTACGGGTGTGGCCAATCCTGTCATAATGTCCATTTTCATTACCAGTATCAAAACCATGAATTTTGATACCCATATTGCCCAATTTGTATGGTTCCGTAAATGTCCTCCCGGGAGAACCTTCCCTCTGGGCAATGGCCACTCCGGGTGTGGCCAATCCTGTCAAAATGATCATTTTCATTACCAGTTTAAATAACCATGCATATGGGTATCAAATATTGCCCCAATTTGTATGGTTCCGTAAATGTCCTCCCGGGAGAACCTTCCCTCAGGGCAATGGCCACTCCGGGTGTGGCCAATCATGTCAAAATGATCATTTTCATTACCAGTTTAAATAACCATGCATATGGGTATCAAATATTGCCCCAATTTGTATGGTTCCGTAAATGTCCTCCCGAGAGAACCTTCCCTCAGGGCAATGGCCACTCCGGGTGTGGCCAATCCTGTCAAATGGCCATTTTCATTACCAGTATCAAAAACCATACATTTTGATACCCATATTGCCCAAATCTGTATGGTTCCGTAAATGTCCTTCCGGGAGAACCTTCCCTCAGGGCAATGGCCAATCCGGTCAAAATGGTCATTTTCATTACCAGTATCAAAAACCATGAATTTTGATACCCATATTGCTCAAATCTGTATGGTTCCGTAAATGTCCTTCCGGGAGAACCTTCCCTCAAGGCAATGGCCACTCCGGGTGTGGCCAATCCTGTCAAAATGGCCATTTTCATTACCAGTATCAAAAACCATGAATTTTGATACCCATATTGCTCAAATCTGTATGGCTCCGTAAATGTCCTCCCGGGAGAACCTTCCCTCAGGGCAATGGCCACTCCGGGTGTGGCCAATCCTGTCAAAATGGCCATTTTCATTACCAGTATCAAAAACCATAAATTTTGATACCCATATTGCTCAAATCTGTATGGTTCCTTACCAGTTTAAAAAACCATGAATTTTGATACCCATATTGCTCAAATCTGTATGGTTCCGTAAATGTCCTTCCGGGAGAACCTTCCCTCAGGGCAATGGCCACTCCGGGTGTGGCCAGTCCTGTCAAAATGGCCATTTTCATTACCAGTTTAAAAAACCATGAATTTTGATACCCATATTGCTCAAATCTGTATGGTTCCGTAAATGTCCTTCCGGGAGAACCTTCCCTCAGGGCAATGGCCACTCCGGGTGTGGCCAATCCTGTCAAAATGGCCATTTTTATTACCAGTATCAAAAACCATGAATTTTGATACCCATATTGCTCCAATCTGTATGGTTCCGTAAATGTCCTCCCGTGAGAACCTTCCCTCAGGGCAATGGCCACTCCGGGTGTGGCCAATCCTGTCAAAATGGCCATTTTCATTACCAGTTTAAAAACCATGAATTTTTACCCATATTCCCGTTTCCCGAGAACCTTTCAGGAAATGGCCACTCCGGGTGTGGCCAATATCCTAAAGTTTAGTCCCAACACCATTGCCCCAAATCATTCTGGTTTCGGGTGACCGTTCTATCTTCATTAGAACAGAATTCCTCCCAAGTTGGTGCACAACCTGTGTCTATCAATGTGTGGATGTGTGTGTCTGAGCAATAAAATTACCACCGTGGATCCGTCTTTGACGAAACCTCGTAAGGTACTGAAATTTTCTGAGGCTATCTGTTAGCTTAAATAGTTCGCATGAAATGTGGCAACCTGGTGCAAATTTTGCCTTGTCTCTTGCTTTCGTGGAACTGTCACGCGAGAATGTTGCACCATGGTTGCCACATTTCATGCGAACTATTTAAGCTAACAGATAGCCTCAGAAAATTTCAGTACCTACGAGGTTTCGTCAAAGACGGATCCACGGTGGTAATTTTATTGCTCAGACACACATCCACACATTGATAGACACAGGTTGTGCACCAACTTGGGAGGAATTCTGTTCTAATGAAGATAGAACGGTCAAAACCAGAATGATTTGGGGCAATGGTGTTGGGACTAAACTTTTAGGATATTGGCCACACCCGGAGTGGCCATTGCCCTGAGGGAAGGTTCTCCCGGGAGGACTTTTACGGGACCATACAATTTGGGGCAATATGGGTATCAAAATTCATGGTTTTTGATACTGGTAATGAAAATGGCCATTTTGACAGGATTGGCCACACCCGGAGTGGCCATTGCCCTGAGGGAAGGTTCTCCCGGGAGGACATTTACGGAACCATACAGATTTGAGCAATATGGGTATCAAAATTCATGGTTTTTAAACTGGTAATGAAAATGGCCATTTTGACAGGATTGGCCACACCCGGAGTGGTCATTGCCCTGAAGGTTCTGGGAGGACATTAATGGAACCATACAGATTTGGGCAATATGGGTATCAAAATTTATGGTTTTTAAACTGGTAATGAAAATGGCCATTTTGACAGGATTGGCCACACCCGAGTGGCCATTGCCCTGAGGGAAGGTTCTCCGGAGGACATTTACGGAACCATACAGATTTGAGCAATATGGGTATCAAAATTCATGGTTTTTAAACTGGTAATGAAAATGGCCATTTTGACAGGATTGGCCACACCGGAGTGGCCATTGCCCTGAGGGAAGGTTCTCCCGGGAGGACATTTACGGAACCATACAGATTTGAGCAATATGGGTATCAAAATTCATGGTTTTTAAACTGGTAATGAAAATGGCCATTTTGACAGGATTGGCCACCCGGAGTGGCCATTGCCCTGAGGGAAGGTTCTCCCGGGAGGACATTAATGGAACCATACAGATTTGGGCAATATGGGTATCAAAATTTATGGTTTTTGATACTGGTAATGAAAATGGCCATTTTGACACGATTGGCCGTACCCGGAGAGGCCATGGCCCTGAGGGAAGGTTCTTCCGGAAGGACATTTATGGAACCATACAAATTGGGCAATATGGGTATCAAAATGTATGGTTTTGATACTGGTAATGAAAATGGCCATTTTGGCACGATTGGCCACACCCGGAGTGGCCAGTGCCCTGGGAAAGGTTTTCCCGGGAGGACATTTATGGAACCATACAAATTGGGGCAATATAGGTATCAAAATTCATGGTTTTTGATACTGGTAATGAAAATGGCCATTTTGACACGATTGGCCACACCCGGAGTGGTCATTGCCCTGAGGGAAGGTTCTCCCGAGTGGACATTTATGGAACCATACAAATTGGGGCATTATGGGTATCAAAATTCATGGTTTTTGATACTGGTAATGAAAATGGCCATTTTGGCAGGATTGGCCACACCTTCCTACGAACCGAGGAATAAACATGTGTCTTTGGTGAGGTCACCGGATTAACACTTCTTCAATTGAAATGGCCAGATTCACCGCCTGCGGTAGAAGCAGTTGAAGTTCCACGAGCCGCAGTTGATGTTCCACATTTTCCGCAGGTGAAGAATCCAACCTGTGCGGTCCCAACAAATAGAATTCAACCTCGCTTATCTACCCGACAGCGACGAAAACAAGAAGCACTACATGGACGTTTGGCTTGGCGAGGATGTCAACGACTTGGCCAGGGCCACTGAAGACGAAGAGGCCGACGACCGGGTGTTGAACATCGTAGGGGTTAGCCGGAGAAAACGAGCCAGCACTGCAATTCGATTACGCTACCCTTGAGCTGAAACCTGAGCCACCACTGGGAGATTCACCAATGTCGCCAGTCGCGTAAACGGTTAACACCGACAATCCCCCTAGTCTCCGTTACCGGATGTGGAATTCAGCAACGATACATCCATCTCTCTGCCATTGGAGATTCGTGGCCTAATGTACTGCCTGGAACTGATGCAGATACCGGTGGAGAATTCGTTGGTCTACACGTCCCAGGAGTGCACCAATACGCCGATCAAGATTGCGCGGTATGGACGGTGGAGAATGAGCATCGGAAGCGGTGGCCCTGAAAAGGCAGCCCAACTTGCAGGTCGTGTCCTACTTCATGCAAACGTTCGGCAGCATTGTCCGGCTCGCGACCCTCATTCCCGTGGTTCCCCAGCTACGAAGTGAGCGACGAATACTTTGATCATTGAAGAATGACCTGCGTGAGCTGGTCCATTTAATCGGCTTTAAATTTAGCCAGCGTTCAATCTCTTGTATTAAAATGAAATGAAAAAGCAACTTAATTTAGTTTTATGTTATAATTAAAATGTTATGAATTTGATGCCATTTGCAAAATGTCATGTCCAGTATCAAAACCATGAATTTTGATACCCATATTGCCTCAAGTCAAATGGTTCGTTAAAGTGGAACCTTCCCCAGTGTACTGGCCGCTCCAGGCTGTGGCAAATATACTTCCAGTATGGTCCCAACCCCATTGCCCCAAATCTTTCTGGTTTCTCAGTGACCGTCCTAACAATCTTCATTTTAACAGAATTCCTCCCAAGTTGGTGCAAAACCTGTGACTTTCAATGTATGCATGTGTGTGTTTGAGCAATACAATTAACACCGTGGATCCGTCTTTGACGAAACCTCGGTAGGCACTGAAATTGGTCAGAGGCTATCTGTTAGCTTATATAGTTCGCATGAAATGCGGCAACATGGCGCAAATTTTGCCTCGTCTCCTGCTTTCTTGAAACAGTCACGCGAGAATGTTGCATCACTGTTGCCACATTTCATGCAAACACAGATAGCCTCTGACCAATTTCAATCGAGGTTTCGTCAAAGACTCCACGGTGGTTGACACAATGATAGATTTGCTATTTTACAGGATATTGGCATGGGAATTCGTTCCAGGTTCGTGGGGTATCAAAACCATGAATTTTGGAATGGTTCAGTGCAAATGGCCATGGGATGGGGGGTTGATACATTGTCCAAAACTGTTCTGCTGGGGAC
This sequence comes from Culex quinquefasciatus, assembly GCF_015732765.1. Taxonomy (NCBI): domain Eukaryota; kingdom Metazoa; phylum Arthropoda; class Insecta; order Diptera; family Culicidae; genus Culex; species Culex quinquefasciatus. The sequence continues at coordinate 81,451,988 of NC_051862.1, read as the reverse complement.
AATAGGCTATCAAAATTCATGGTTTTGATACTGGTAATGAAAATGGCTGTCAGGCCACACCCGAGTGGCCATTGCCCTGAGGGAAGGTTCTCTCGGGAGGACATTTACGGAACCATACAAATTGAGGCAATATTGGCATCTAAATTCATGGTTTTTAAAACAGGAAATAAATTTTGAAAATGGCCATTTTTACAGAATTGGCCACACCCATAGTGGCCATTGCCCTGGGGGAAGGTTCTGAAGTAGTTCCTACCGTACAATCACTTCAGGTGTGGCCAATCCTGTCAAAATGGTCATTTTCATTACCAGTATCAAAAACCATGAATTTTGATACCCATATTGCTCAAATCTGTATGGTTCCGTAAAAGTCCTCTCGGGAGAACCTTCCATCAGGGCAATGGCCACTCCGGGTGTGGCCAATCCTGTCAAAATGGCCATTTTTATCACCAGTATCAAAAACCATGAATTTTGATATGCATATTGCCCCAAGTCGTATGGTTCCGTAAATGTCCTCCCGGTAGAACCTTCCCTGAGGGCAATGGCCACTCCGGGTGTGGCCAATCCTGTCAAAATGGTCATTTTCATTACCAGTTTAAAAAAACCATGAATTTTGATACCCATATTGCCCAAATCTGTATGGTTCCGTAAATGTCCTCCCGGGAGAACCTTCCCTCAGGGCCACTCCGGGTGTGGCCAATCCTGTCAAAATAAACATTTTCATTACCAGTATCAAAAACCATGAATTTTGATACCCATATTGCCCAAATCTGTATGGTTACGTAAATGTCCTCTCGGGAGAACCTTCCATCAGGGCAATGGCCACTCCGGGTGTGGCCAATCCTGTCAAAATGGCCATTTTCATTACCAGTATCAAAAACCATGAATTTTGATACCCATATTGCTCAAATCTGTATGGTTCCGTAAATGTCCTCCCGGAAGAACCTTCCCTCAGGGCAATGGCCACTCCGGGTGTGGCCAATCCTGTCAAAATGGCCATTTTCATTACCAGTATCAAAAACCATGAATTTTGATACCCATATTGCCCAAATCTGTATGGTTCCGTAAATTTCCTCCCGGGAGAACCTTTCCTTAGAGCAATGGCCACTCCGGGTGTGGCCAATCCTGTCAAATTGGCTATTTTTATTACCAGTATCAAAAACCATGAATTTTGATACCCATATTGCCCAAATCTGTATTGTTCCGTAAATGTCCTCTCGAGAGAACCTCCCATCAGGGCAATGGCCACTCCGGGTGTGGCCAATCCTGTCAAAATGGCCATTTTCATTACCAGTATCAAAACCATGAATTTTGATACCCATATTGCTCAAATCTGTATGGTTCCGTAAAAGTCCTCTCGGGAGAACCTTCCATCAGGGCAATGGCCACTCCGGGTGTGGCCAATCCTGTCAAAATGGCCATTTTTATCACCAGTATCAAAAACCATGAATTTTGATATGCATATTGCCCCAAGTCGTATGGTTCCGTAAATGTCCTCCCGGTAGAACCTTCCCTGAGGGCAATGGCCACTCCGGGTGTGGCCAATCCTGTCAAAATGGTCATTTTCATTACCAGTTTAAAAAAACCATGAATTTTGATACCCATATTGCCCAAATCTGTATGGTTCCGTAAATGTCCTCCCGGGAGAACCTTCCCTCAGGGCAATGGCCACTCCGGGTGTGGCCAATCCTGTCAAAATGGCCATTTTCATTACCAGTATCAAAAACCATGAATTTTGATACCCATATTGCCCAAATCTGTATGGTTACGTAAATGTCCTCTCGGGAGAACCTTCCATCAGGGCAATGGCCACTCCGGGTGTGGCCAATCCTGTCAAAATGGCCATTTTCATTACCAGTATCAAAAACCATGAATTTTGATACCCATATTGCTCAAATCTGTATGGTTCCGTAAATGTCCTCCCGGGAGAACCTTCCCTCAGGGCAATGGCCACTCCGGGTGTGGCCAATCCTGTCAAAATGGCCATTTTTATCACCAGTATCAAAAACCATGAATTTTGATATGCATATTGCCCCAAGTCGTATGGTTCCGTAAATGTCCTCCCGGTAGAACCTTCCCTGAGGGCAATGGCCACTCCGGGTGTGGCCAATCCTGCCAAAATGGCCATGTTCATTACCAGTATCAAAAACCATGAATTTTGATACCCATATTGCCCAAATCTGTATGGTTCCGTAAATTTCCTCCCGGGAGAACCTTCCCTCAGGGCACTGGCCACTCCGGGTGTGGCCGATACTCTACCAATTTGTTCCCAATCATTTCGGTATTCCGGTGACTGCTCTGGCAACCGTCAATAACTTCTTGGACCTCCTCTCAAGTTCGTTCACCACCTGTTTCTTTCAACGTGTGCGTGTGTGTGTGAGCAATAAAATCCCAACGTAAGGTCTGTCTTTGATGAAAGTCTGATGGACACTAAATCCTCCAGAGGCTAACTTTTAGCTTAAATAGTTGGCACGGCATCCACGCAACAGAAACAGAATGTCACGCCGAGGGAATGCGACGGTAACGCTACATTTTCGAAAAATTTTGCATTGACACCGCAGATAGAGCTTTAAGACAAAGTCCTTTGTCAAAACGCAATTTTCACCTATAGAATATTTTTAATCGTACAAATTCTTAATCAAACAAGCGTTTATGACAAACGCAAGCATGGCAAGCTTCCCATGCGCCAGTGACGACGTCTTGCCATTCAGCATCTACGAAAGTGAGAGAGTCAGAGATAGCTATTTTTACAACCGCACCACTACACACTCAATCGCAATACCTTAGGTAGATAGCCATTGGCGTCGCGAGCATTGAAAACTTTGAAAACGATATAAAGCTTCGAAGCTTCGAAAGCTCCTCTTCGAAACCAATGAACTCTGTTAAATTAACTTGCGAAGTCACGACAAAATGAAGCCTACTTAAAGGCGATTTTAGGAGCACACGGGAAACAAATTGTTTGTACTCGGATAAATGTCCTATGTCACAAAAGTTTTTGCATAAACATTGGACAGTTATGCAAAAACGGGCAGAGCAAAAAACCGAAAAGCTACGATATCTTACATGTTGTAGGAAACATCGGTAGACAAGCTACTACAAACGAGTATAAGTCGAGCCAAAACATATATGCGCCAGTATTCGAAGCTCAACTTGACAACTTGGCGACGAAGCGTCGAAAATCATTGCAGTGTGATTTTTTGTCGATTTTTCCGATTGATATTCATGCGAAAAAACGAAGTTGACTTTATAGCTGTCGGCCACCATTGCTAGTACCAACCACTAGTGTCTTCCTTTTATCTACAAGGACTTCGCCGCCCTGGGCTCCTAAGTGTATGAAAGTATGGCACGGAGCGACGGCGCCGAATACCCATATTTACACATAGAATTTTAGAGCGCCCGCCGCGGGATTCGAACCGTCGACCTCTGGATAGTGAGTCCAGTGCGCGGTCCGATTGATCCACACTAGCGTGGTTCACGTTTCTATGAAAAAGACAAAAGTTGTTATTTTGTCTTGCATCAACCGGAATTTCGTTCTTTTATGTCCCCAGAAGCACTCCTGAAAATTTGAGCCCATTTGGTAAGGTCTGTTTAATTTGAAATTTATATTTTTGATTTATTTTCCATGGAAACTATACATTGTATTAGGATTTTTTTTATAAATCTTGATTCTTATAGTAGGAGATAGGTTTGAACTGGGAACAACTTTAGAACATACCAACATGCTAGGCAGTGACCCTTTATAAATACAGATACTTTTAGATGGTGGCTTTTGAAGGGGCTTTACTTCAAAAGCCACCATCTAAAAGTATCTGTATCTTTAAAGGGTCACTTCCTAGCATGTTGGTATGTTCTACAAAGTTGTTCCCCAGTTCAAAACCTATCTCCTACTATAAGAATCAAGTCATTTCATCGATTTATAAAAAAAAAATCCTAATACAATGTAAAAAAAGATAGTTTCCCATGGAAAATAAATCAAAATCCCATATAAATTTCAAATTAAAACTGGAGCTCCTAGACCTTACCAAATGGGCTCAAATTTTCAGGAGTGCTTCTGGGGACATAAAAGAACGAAATTCCGGTTGATGCAAGACAAAATAACAACTTTTGTCTTTTTCATAGAAACGTGAACCACGCTAATCCACACGGGCGGGACAATATTCATGCTGTATCGTCTTATTTACGAAGATGAAAATGACGTCCAGCCATAAAGTAAAACCTTTACCTTTCTTTAGTAAGGCAAAAAAGTATGTAGTAATTTTTGTAGTGTCCCAGACTATCCCTCTACGTATTTTTTCACAATTTAAATGATAATGGTGCCGTTCTCTAGCAGAAAATGTGAAAAACAAGCAAAAATTAAAAAAAAAAATCTGTAAAAACATGAAAAAATAGATAGGCAAAATGTAATGATAGGAAGTGGTACAATAGGCCAAGTACAACCACAAACAAACATAAACCGAACAAGATAAATGCAAATAAATACTAAAAACGAAACAAGAAAAGTAATGTTTTTCGTAGAACAAAAGTTGCCCAAATGTCCTCCTGAACACGGAAAATATAAAAATGATCGAAAAAATTGGGCATTAGAGGTTTAAAATGTAGCTGTATCGATTTGTACAAAAAAGAATATTTCAGTTTTTTGTATAGATTTCAAGTTTAACTAACAAATTGCAACTTTTTTTTTATATTCTTTTCGACAGCAATCAAATGAACATCAACGTTTTTGTTATACTTTGTGCTCTTTTTTCATTTTAGTTTATTTGTTGATTTTTTTTTCTTTTTTTCTTTTAGTACTACTCTATTAACAATAACAACCATTTTTTTCTCTATTTCTTGCAGGTATGTACAAGCTTCTCAATGGAATAAAGTAAGATTCACTCACATTTCTAGAATGTACAATTAATAAATATTCGGATTAAGTAACGTTTTATATTAAATTGTACCTAAGTTGAGTTTTGAAAAGGCTGATATGAAATCTATCGAGCTTTTCCACAGTTCCTTGTACAGGCAATCCACTTAGTCGGTACGGAAGAAGTACATTAGAATTTTTCTCAATGTTGTACCAAGAACCGTAAAAGTTGACTTCCGCAACAATTTCGCTAAGAGCAACTGAACCGACAACAACAACGGGTGAAAACGGGGGGGTTGACAAAGCGATACGTACAGCGACTCTTGACAATCGATTCTGGCAAATAGCAGTCGTGCAATGTGTCGAAGAATGCCAGATTTATGCCATGTTCAACTTGCTGATCGGTGGTGGTGGTGCAGATCGATACCCCGATACGAAATAGTGATGAAATTTTTCGATATGAGTGGAGGAAAGCAAAAACTTTATTGGATTACGTTTGATTCCTGGGGGGTGTATATTTTAAGATTTTTTTTAATTCGAATGAAGGAAGTAGTTTTTAATAGTGATTTTTTTACTGACAAAAACATCAGCTAACAAAAGACATTTCCATGAATATTGGTGCTGTTTCTCTTAACATTCGTCATATCAATATTTCACGCATGAGGGAAGAGAGTCCATGTTTCTTCCGACTTTTTCTCTGAATGACCAGTCTGTGAATCTCTTTTAATGAATATTTCCCATAGCTGCTCGGTTACTCGGATTGGAAATCTGTGACACTAAATTCAGATCACAACACCGAGAAGTCT